>NW_012098654.1:3609623-3610845 GCF_000951045.1 Mandrillus leucophaeus | reverse complement strand
GCCACCATCGCGGAGGTGCCGCTGCTCCCACAGACGCTCGCGAGCAACCCTCTGCGCTCCGGAGCCTCCTCAGCCTCCCGAACACCTCGAGACGCTCGCCCCGCTGGGCCTCGGTCCCCGCCTCCTCCCCCCTCCTCTTCCCCTCTCTCGCTCCCCACATTGTCTCTGCCTCATTTTCTCTCCTAGTTGAGGATTAAAAAAAAAAAATCACCATCATCCTCAGGGAGCCCCCTCGCCCTCGGAAAACAAAACCAGACATGATCCTGGGCTCCCGCTTCTGAAAGATCTGCCCGACCGAGGAGGAGGGAACCTAGGTTCAAGTCGCAGGAAAGGTCACGGCAGGGAAGCCCCCTCAGCCCCTCCGCGTCGCCTCCCCGCGGGCCGCCCCTCTCGGCCCTGCGCCCCGCGGCCCCGCAGCCTCCGCGCGGCCTCCCGCCCCGTCCCCACCACTTTCCCCGGAGCTGGGCCGCGAACACCTCTCTATTGATGGTGTAGCGCTTTAGGGGAAGGTAAGTCTCCAACTTGCCCGCGCCGGGTCGTGTGCTTTCTTTTTTGGCCCCTCGTCCTGGTGGTCAGAGAGGGTCGGCCGTGAAAGCAGTCCTTCGCCCGGGGGGAGGCAGAAAGAAAAGGCTGGGGTCGAAGCCGAAGTCGAGGGGAGCCGTACGAGGGCAGGGCACTTCTTTGGTCATGTCCGGGCCAGGTGACCGTTCCTGCGTGCCTTCTGACCCATGCTCTCTCTTGGCCTCTTATTCATGCTCTTGTTGTACTTGTTTGAGGTTAAACTATTTCATGTGACTAAATTATTGGCTGAAACTGGAAGAGAAGGAAGTCAAGGACTGGAACTGTGAATTTCTTGAATGTTTGTGGATTTCGGGGTGCTGGGGGGAGGACTTTATTATTAAAGTATCATTTTCTCTTTAGGGGGGAGATTTCCTCTTTGTGCTCCCAATCTCTTTCCCCATTTCATAACTCCAGCAAAGAGGATTTTTCTTGTTGAAAGTTACTCAGAAAGGTGATGGCAAGGATCTATCGCTTTCTTTCTTTTTTTTTTAGATCTCTTGGGTCATAGTCCAATAGCATGTTAGTCCAAATTATTCTTTAAAGAATAATTGAATGTGGGAATTATAATCTGAATAGATACTCCAAGGATAAAATTATCACTTCATTTGAAATAGATGAGTGAATTATTTTGTGCTACGTTTTCTACCCCTTATTATTATTA
>NW_012098654.1:3608407-3609148 GCF_000951045.1 Mandrillus leucophaeus | reverse complement strand
CCCTTATTTTATTTTATACAGACCTTAACTCCTTCGGGAAGAGTGTATGGTATAAGGACACCAATAAGCATTTACAGAGTATTAACAAACCAACATTAGGTTGATGATTCACCGTGGATTCGTGCCAGGCTCTGTGACAGAACTCAATAAACATGATGTGCATTTCAAAAATTGCTAATCATAATTGAAATTTCCAAACCCCTCAATCCCATAAATTACATTAACTAGAATATGATCATTTGGCCTGCCCCTACTCCCTTTACAGCATGATAGACCCTGTGATTATCAGGCTTTCGGGAGGTGGGACACAATACTTTATTCTTCAAAGAAAAAGAGGTGATGTTTGGTCTTTTCTCTTTTTAGATTTTTTTTCACACTTACCCTATAGAGTTGTACACTGCTCTTTCTAAAATCCCTTCTGTACCTGTACAGTCTCTCCTTTATGCCTTCATGACACTTTTTATTCTTTTCAAATAAGCAGTGCGACTTATCACTTTTTTCTTTCTTAATTCATCTTTTGTCATGTACACTATTTGAAAAATATTATGAGCTGCTCATCAGAATTTCGAAAGAGTCCCTATGCGAATCGTTTACACCCACTCTGTAGCCCGCAGGAACATAGATCCGCGTCCTAATGACTGAAAAGGCCAATTAAGACCCGGGTAACAGCAGGAGCAACCGGACTCCCGCCCACCCCAACCGGGACCTGCCCGCCCAGCTAGCCCGGCCCCGCCCGGGGGG
>NW_012098654.1:3579253-3607017 GCF_000951045.1 Mandrillus leucophaeus | reverse complement strand
TGACTAAATTATTGGCTGAAACTGGAAGAGAAGGAAGTCAAGGACTGGAACTGTGAATTTCTTGAATGTTTGTGGATTTCGGGGTGCTGGGGGGAGGACTTTATTATTAAAGTATCATTTTCTCTTTAGGGGGGAGATTTCCTCTTTGTGCTCCCAATCTCTAGTTCTCAGCTGTATGTGATTACAGAATTAGGAAACCCAAAGTCATTTGCAGCAGAATGGAATTCTTACTATCTTGTTTTAGTTCTGCTCTCTGAAGGAGGGTGGCTTCTATTTATCATTAATTTTTAAGGTGATGGAAGGATTCGTAGTTTTACATAGGATAATGTATGTATGTGTGTCTGTTGGAAAGGGGGAAAAGTATTGCAGGCTTCCTTTGAAACTGGTTGCTTGAGAAGTTGTTGAAAGGAAAACAAAATGATTCATTGTTGAATTGTCATTTTCCTCTGTCTCTTTTCCAAGGTTTGCTTACAATTTTTCTGGATTACAGACTTCAAACATTGATTTCAGCAAAATGTGTCCTTGAGAAATTGGGTGCTTTAAATGTTTCAGTATGTGTTGCTATTTTAAGGTACATTTAGAAAGTAGTTTTGTATGAATCCTGAAATAGCCTTCTTCAAAGCAATTTTTTAAACGCCAAAAAAGCTAACTAGTAAGAGGACGAACTTGGTGAATTAGAAAACAGACATTTTAATATAGCAGGAATTGATGCACCGAAGATTTGAGACAGTTTTCATAATTGCTTTCCATTTAAAGAGGGACCTTTTTGTCTAGTGTACACTGGTCTCTTTAGTCTCAGTCTGTTGGGGGAGGGGAGAGAAGCTGGATCTATACTATAATAAAATCATCTTTGGGTTGATATTTTGTTCCATGGATTTGCTTGTTGAGTTAATACTACTGTAAATTATCAACCAGTTTTGATTTTGATGGCCTGGGATGGGTGGAAAACTGGCTTGCAGCTCTCCCTGTTGTTGTTGAGGTCGAAGGGAAAAGAGGCAGAGGCAGACAGACACACACATACACGCACACACACACATACACACACAGTACCAAGCTGAGGGCTCATTGTTCTTCCATACACACGTTCATTCTCTCTCTCCCATATTTGGGACTAGGTTTGCACAGACAAACACAGCTCTTTTTGGGAGAGAAGAGAGAAGATGGGGGAAGGGAGGGTGCTTTTCTGTTTCAGCTTTCTTCCACCCATCTCATGCCTGGCCTTTTTTGCAACCTTGTGAGGCAGAAGAGTGCATTGGAAACTAAAGGACACCCAAAAACGTGTTCAGAGACTCCTCTTCTCTCTGCCTCCCTTTCTTCCCTTTGCAGCTGGTTTCTGCTGCTCTTTCTTTTTTGTGTATGTAAAGATAAAATCCCTCTTTATATGTTGTGGCCTTATGTTCAGCTCTCATTGCTTTCGTATTTCTCATTGACCCTGATTTTGTTGGGGACAGTGATTTGTTCACTTGACTCTTAGTAGTGAATGTGAGCAGAGTCTTTCTAGGTAGAAATAGATTTTATTGGTTAATATTATAAAGATTGTGTTGAGGTTAATATTTAGCAAGATGATGTTTGCATGTTTTTAGTGGTGTAATGTGTCAGGTTTCCTGGCAATTGAGCTGTCAATGTTGTTTTTGTAAATAAGGGTTAAAAGAAAAGATCTGGCTTTCTGTTTGGGGGCTCCTTTGAATACTGGACAGGGAATAGGCTAGTCCACCTGCGGTAAACCCAGCTGTGGCCCAAGGATGGAGGTTGGTGTGAATACATGTGGGTTGCAGAATAGCACCTTCTGCTGGTTAATTGCTTGAAAAGACCCAGACGAAGAGGATGGGGGAGGGGATTAACGGCTGAGGCTTAATGATTTTCTTTTAAGCACAGTTGTTGTGCCTTTCTGCAAATGCCACTTCCCCGAGCTGCTAATACAGATGTCCTTTGACAGGCACGGTTGCATTGAGGCATTATTATGTTATTGGTTGTGCCTCGACATTAATTTGTTCTGTTACCAGAAGTATTTACACTTTGTGACTTCCCAGGACTCCTTTGAATTGATACCTTCTCATCTTTTATGAGACAATTTCTCTTGAAATATTACACAAGAGGGTTTATTTCTGTTCCCAGTATTGGAAACCATATACACCAGCAGTCTTTTAAAAAAGTTTTTAGTATCATTAATAAAAAATCAAACCTACTCTATGGAAAGTAAAGTTGTAGCACTGGACAGAGGTTTTTCTCGAGATTTAACCCAGGTAGAGGGGTAGAGGAGGAGTTGAGGGAGGGAGATCTCACTAAAATCGGCAGTTTTGCAAATGTAGTAGCCTTGCATTGCAGTAGTGTTGTTTTCAGTAGTCTTATAAAGTCTGATAGGGTGACTTATTGTGTGGATTAGATAAAAAAAAAAATAAAATTGGAAGCCAGAGAAAATGTGAAATGAGGGTGTACACGGATTAACATACAAGAAGGTCGAATTGCTGCCCGAAGGCTTGTAAACTAAGGTACAGTTTCAGAGATAATCTGCTTAATAAATGTCTCAAAAGAATTTTTATTTTCACAAATCCTAACCCATCTCAGTTGTTCTAATGTAATGAACTATTAGAGAGTTTTGCAGTGGTAAAGGGGACTGGGTGTGTAGGATAAACATCTGTTCCAGACTGACTGCTTCTAGAAATGTGACTTCTGATTCACTTTACTTTCAGAACTTCAAGAGTGATCTCTAAAGTTGTGTATTTTTTACAATGAAACGTGAACAGTTCAAATGTATTATTTTCTCAGTGGGAATAGATTCAGGGGATTTCAGTTCAATGTATTCTGCATCAGTGGTTTGTCACAAGGAAACTAGAACTGAGAACCAATTCACGACAGAAAGATAATCCAAATCAAGAAATAAAATGTACCAGTTGCCTTTTCAACTTTGATTTACTGGTCAGTCAAAAAAGCTTTTAAAAAATAGGACAGTAAGGCCTAGTGTGGTGGCTCACGCCTGTAATCCCAGCACTTTGGGAGGCCAAGGTGAGTGGACCACTTGATGTCAGGAGTTGGAGACCAGCCTGGCCAACACGGTGAAACCTTGTCTCTACTAAAAATACAAAAATTAGCTTGGCACTTTGGTGCGTGGCTGTAATCCCAGCTACTTGAAGGGCTGAGGCACGATAATTGCTTGATCTCAGAGGCAGAGATTGTAGGGAGCTGAGATCGGCACCACTGCACTCCATCCTGGGTGACAGAGCGAGACTCTGTCTCAAAAAAAAAAAAAAAAAGAAAAATAGGACAGTAAACGCTGTCAGGTCCTGAAATAATTATGTGTAATATTGAACAGATACTGAACAGAAATGTGCCAGGTGCTGTAAAAACACACATATAAGAATATAATCTGTGCCCTTCTAAAAACCTGTACATGCTGAGTATGATAATGGATTTAGTAAGCATTCATTACTTAAAAATTAGTTTCAAATCTCAGTGATCAAAAAAAATGTAAGTAGTAAAATAAGTTGGACATACGAAGTTCTTTTGGGAGTAGTATGCTTTCCTAGTAAACTACTTTTGGCAGCTACTTTTGCAGTTGATTTAAAGGTTAAGATAGCAGAAAATTCAAATGTTTAAGTGAGTCATTAGTGTAACCTAGCTGTGAACTTTGTTACACACACACACACGCACACACACACACAGACATCCTGAAAGAAAAACTGTTGTTTTACATAATCAGTTTCTGATAATGCTGTGCTCTAGTTAATCACAGGATTTCTTTTTTTACTACTAGGAATTCCTCTTGAATCATATTTAAGTGATTGTTGAATCATATTTGTGTGATTGGTATCCTGATAATTATTCTGGAGTTGAAACTTTCCTTGTCCTATTTAAGTGTGATTTTGCTGAGCCTGTTGGCTTATGTTTGGTTTCTTGTCTAACAGAGTTATAGTTGGTGTGTTTTTTTTTTTTTTAAATAATGGAGGAGAAATGAACATTTTAAATATGTGTTAGAACATTGTTAAGATTGCATAGACCAATTTAATGAACATTTGAACACAAGTAACTCAAGCTCAAATACTAAATACATTTACTAGCTTCGAGTTTGGGTTGGAATTGTGATTTGTATGGCTAACTTGTTGGTGTGCCAAGTAATATAAGATATACTGTGTGTCTGTACATTAGGTAACTAGGTCAGAGAGTACAGTTAATATAAGATGCTTTTTTTTTTTTTTTATAAAGTGACCTGTTTGTGCCAGTGTAAAATTATTATTGTTATTATTTTTTGAGACGGAGCTCGCTCTGTCGCCCAGGCTGGAGTGCGATGGCACGATCTCGGCTCTTTGCAACCTTGCCTCCCAGGTTCAAACAATTCTCCTGCCTCATTCTCCTGAGTAGCTGGGATTACAGATGTGTGCCACCACACCTGGCTAATTTTTGTATTTTTAGTACAGATGGGGTTTTACCATGTTGGCTAGGCTGGTCTTGAACTCCTGACCTCAAGTGATCCACCCACCTTGGCTTCCTAAAGGGCTGGGATTACAGGCGCGAACCACTGTGCATGGCATATTTTTAATTGGTAAAATTTGCCAGTGTGTCAGCAAGTGTGAGCAATATGTTTAACTGTGAAAATTTTCCTTATATGGTTAGGTTATAAAAGGATGTGACCTGTAATTCATAAACCACTCGGTATTTGAGGAATCCTCATAGCCTATTTGTCTTGGGTTTTTGCATCGGAAGTCGAAGCCATGGGTTATATCTTAATTTTAAAGTAGTTATACACATGACTTTTAAGGACTTTGGTTAGGCTGTTTTTCATTGCAAGGAACAGGAAGTCTTCCAAGTCATCTCAAGTTGGGGAAAAGTAGAACAGAAATTTAAGCCATACGAGTCAGGCCTCACCTAGGAACAAAAACCCCGGTTCCGCAGTGCCTCATACATACTGGAATACTATCAGGGATATGGATCCCACCCAGCTTTAGCAACCAGATGCCTTGTTGCCTCCTCAGCAGGAAGAGTTTGTGGCGCCTTACCCTAGTGCCACGGCCCTGTATATGAGTGTCCAGGCTGTGTGTTGCAATAAATATACCACCCTAAGGGGGACAGTATTGACATTGTTGGCCTGGACTAACCTTAAAAGAGAGCTTGTGAGGAAGCATGGCTGTGCAGCATCTTTAGACAGTCCTGAAGCAGCAGGGCAGAGCTCCTGCTACAAAAACCCATTCTAGCTCACACAGCCATGCACACATTCAGCAGAGCATGCATGGACACATTCATTGGCACCTACATATGTTCCCTAGGCTCCCAGAAGTCTAATTCTTTTTTGAGAGAGGGTCTTGTTCTATTGTTCAGGCTGGAGTGCAGTGGCATGAGCATGGCTCACTGCAGCCTTGAACTCCTGGGCTCAAGTTATCCTCCCTCCTTGGCCTCCCGAGTAGCTGGGACTGGGACTAGAGGTGTGCACCACTACACCTGGCTAATTACATTTTTGTAGAAATCAAGTCTTGCCATGTTGCCCAGGCTGGTCTTGAAGTCCTAGGCTCAAGTGATCCTCCCACCTTGGCCACTCAAAGTGCTAGGATTACAGTTGTGAGCCACCATGCCCAGCCAAAGGTCTGATTCTTTGACCTTCTTCCTGCTTCTAGGGTGGGGAGCAAGGGAGTACAGTGATGGAGGCACTCAGTGTGTGTGGGGTGAGTACAGTTCAGGGGGAGTGTGAGCAGATGAGCGTGTTTGTTTGTTTGAACTGCCTGGGGAGGCACTGGAAATCTTCTCTGGCAGGACCTGGCTATGCTGGGAAAGTATATCCACCCAAGTGGATTCTAGGCATGAGCCACTGCGCCTGGCGGCTATTGTTGATTTTGATAGCTTATTCTAACAGCTTATTTTCCTTCAGGAGACTTCATTGTCATAACTCATAGTCAGTTATGATCCTTTTTTTTAGGTGGTATCATTTTATTACATTTGTCTTATTCTCCTTTTATTTTCTGTGACTCTGCCATCCACCTGCCTATCTACCTGCCTACCCAAGTCAGTGTTTCCCAAACTGTATTTATGGCTTACTAATATGCTGCAAGTACTTTAAGTATGAGGTGAAATACGTTTATAATGCACATGAGCTCTTTAAAGCCTCAGAAACATTTTATACTATAGAGGGTTTTTGTTTTTCATTTTCCTCCCTTACCCCAAAGAATACCTGTTTCTTTCTCATGAGATACTCATGGGATAGATACTGCTATTCTAGTTTAATAGAACAATTTGAGATGCACCTGTAAAATTACTTTTTTTTTAAATTTAAATTTAAGTTTTTTGAGGAAAGGTCTTGCTCTGTCATCCAGTCTGGAGTGCAGTGGTACAATCTCTGCTCACTGCAGCCTTGAACCCCCGGGCTCAAATGATCCTCCTGCCTCAGCCTCCCGAGTAGCTGGGATCATAGGCATGCGCCACCACACCCAGCTAATTTTTATATTTTTTGTAGAGACAGAGTTTTGCCATGTTGCCCAGGCTGGTCTTGAACTTCTCAGCTGAAGTGATCTACCCTCATTGGTGTCCCAAAGTGTTGGGATTACAGGCATGAGCCACTATGTCCCGATTTATTTCATTTAAAAATAACTTTAGGCTCACACCTGTAATCCCAGCACTTTGGGAGGCTGAGACAGGCGGGTCACCTGAGGTCAGGAATTCAAGACCAGCCTGACCAACATGGTGAAACCCCGTCTCTACAAAAATAAATTAGCCGGGCATGATAGCGGATACCTATAATCCCAGCTACTTAGGAGGCTGAGGTGGAAGAATCGCTTGAACCAGGGAGGCGGATGTTGCAGTGAGCAGAGATTGTGCCACTGCACTCCAGCCTGGGGAACAGAGTGAGACTCTTATTTCAAAAAAAAAAAAAAAAAAAAAAAACCTTTAAAAATGTTTATATTATTTTGTTTGAAGGGAGGAGTATCAAATAATTTTTTTTTGCAGGGAGGAGTATCAAATAATTTGATTTATTAAATTTAATTAATTAGCTAAATAATTACTTTAGAGACAAGGTCTCAGTGTCCAGCTCAAACTGGAGTGCAGTGGCATGATCACAGCTCACTGCAACCTTGACCTCCCAGGCTCAAGTTATTCCCCCATCTCAGCTCCCTGTGTAGCTGAGACTACAGGCACATGCCGCCACACCTGGCTAAAAAAGTTGTTGTTGTTGTAGTGATGGTGTCTTGTTATGTTGCCCAGGCTGGTCTCAAACTCCTGGACTGAATCATCCTCCTGCCTTGGTCTCCCAGTGTTGGGATTATAGGCATGAGCCACCAATCCCAGTCTGGATTTATTTTAAAACTGCCACAGTAGTTCAAAGGAGAGAGATGTGACATTTAAAAAATGTTTTTCCCCTTGATTAGTTAGTTCTTAATACCTTGAAGCAATGCTTTGCTTTGACTGGAACATAGTTGCTGGTTCTTAGAGGAGAGTGACATGACCAAAACCTCATGTTATTCATCTTCCCGATCTGTGTTGAGATAGCTTTCATTTCCTACCTTCTTTCTGTTCTTACATCAGATTTAATCTGTTTCATTTAAAACTGTGCTCATGGCCAGGTGCGGTGGTTCATGCCTGTAATCCCAACACTTTGGGAGGCCCATGTGGGCAGATCACCCTAGGTCAGGAGTTTGAGACCATCCTGGCCAACCAACATGGTTAAACCCCATCTCTACTAAAAATACAAAAATTAGCTGGATCTGGTGGTGGGTGCCTGTAGCCCCAGCTACTCAGGAGTCTGAGGCAGGAGAATCTCTAGAACCTGGGAGGCAGAGGTTGCAGTGAGCCGAGATTGCGACACTGCACTCTAGTCTGGGCGACAGAGTGAGACTCTGTCAACAACAACAACAACAACAACAACAACAAACTGCTCAGGACACAGTGCCTGAAGTTTTTTTGGTTTGGCCACTTCTATTTCCTACCACTTAAATACCTTTTCTTCAGTTCTTGTTATAACCCTCTCACTCATTTGATCACTTCATATCTTGTATTAATGTTATTACTTCCATTTATATTTTAGAGCTAATTATGTTCTCTTTATTAGATTATACATCTCTTGAAGGCAGAAAGTTTTCCTTTGGCTACAGCAGTGTGTGTGCTCACGCTTAGAATTAGATGGATTCTGAAAAACACATTTTATTGACTCTAAGATGCCATCATTTGTAAAATGCACTATTATTTTATATACTGCTAAGAATGAAAAAAATGCTGCCAGTTAACCTCTGTGAGACCTTTCCTAATTCCGGTGGTATACAAATGTAAAACAAACATTATGAGTCTTAGAGTCATTGAAATATGGTCCATCTATTTAGGCTGACTTTCTTTTCACAACTGTCTGTTCCCTGGAAAGCATGTCTGAAGAAAGATTTTAAAGCAGATTATTTTCTTTCATAGAAACAGTATGATAGGTTGCGTTCTTGCCTAAGGATTTAGCATGAAAAATCTTAGCTACAGCCAACAGAGATGCTACCATAAACCTGAAGTAATTATAGTTAAACTATGTTCTAGTTCCTATGGAGTAGGTATAATTATTATGTATTTTGGTTTGTAATATATGTTGTATATCTATAATATACACAAATACTACCCTACTGTAGGATCATTTTGATCTAAAATGTGCTGGGTTTATGTTAAATATTGATGTTCTTCATGATTCTATCCATTAACTTCTCCCTCAGTACTACTTTTTTTTTTTTTTTTTTTTTTTTTAAAGACAAAGTCCCACTCTGTTGCCCAGGCTGGAGTGCAGTGATGTGATCTCAGCTCACTGCAAGCTCCGCCTCCTGGGTTCACGCCACTCTCCTGCCTCAGCCTCCCGAGTAGCTGGGA
The DNA here is from genome assembly GCF_000951045.1 of Mandrillus leucophaeus. Classification (NCBI taxonomy): domain Eukaryota; kingdom Metazoa; phylum Chordata; class Mammalia; order Primates; family Cercopithecidae; genus Mandrillus; species Mandrillus leucophaeus. The sequence continues at coordinate 3,598,206 of NW_012098654.1, read as the reverse complement.
CTACAGGCACCCACCACCACGCCCAGCTAATTTTTTGTATTTTTTAGTAGAGACGGGGTTTCACCATGTTAGCCAGGATGGTCTTGATCTCCTGACCTCATGATCCGCCCGCCTTGGCCTCCCAAAGTGCTGTGATTACAGCTGTGAGTCGCCGCACCCAGCCCTTCCTCAGTACTTCTTTAACACCAGTTTGGTCCAGCCTAGAAGTTTGAAAATCTCTCTCTTGAGATGCAGATCTGTGTTGTCTTTTGCCTCCTTGAATATCTTTTTGGCCCTAAGTTTCAGAACTTACCAAGATGTAGTATTTGTCTGCCATTAACCATTATGCTGTTGCAGAAAAGTTGTTAAGAGCTCTAGACTCAATCTGCAGCCCACTGCTTATTAACTCTGTGACTTCAGGCAGGTTATTTACCTTTCTGGGTCTCAGTTTCCTCCTCTGTAAAATAGAGATAATAATACTCATGGGTTTGTTGTGAGGACCAAAGTAATTAATTCATATAAAGTATTTTAAAAAGTCCCTGGCACATAGTAAATGGTCAATAAATATTAGCCTGTTTTTATTATTATTGTTATTGTCATCCAGAGATCTAGCTTTGCAGTATGTTCTCTTTGTTATTTATAATAATCAGGAGATCTGCGGGAGACAATGGGTGAACACCAGATGGTTTGAATAAATTCTCTCTGAGGTATCAATTCTAAAATGTTTGCTATTCCTTGATATAGGAAATGCTAAAAAACAGTATGTGATTAAATACCAAGTGAATAGAGTAATAGTGCAGTTTGAAGTTTGGGGTGTTAATAAATGATCAGAATGTCATGGCTTAGCTGTTCCTCTTATTTATTATGTTCCTGAAGGAATGTTTGTTTTAGACAAGGTCTTGCTCTGCTGCTGAGGTTCTGGAGTGCAGTGAGTGGTGCATGATCACGGCTCACTGTAGCCTCGACCTTGAGGGTCCAAGTGATTCTCCCACCTCAGCCTCCCAAAGTGCTGGGATTACAGGTGTGACTCACCACGCCTGGCCTCTGAAGGAGATTTATGTAAGTAGAACAATGGCAAGTGGGAAATTAGAAGCGTTACTTTATTATTAATTTGGGCTTTTGGCCAAAATACCAGCGTAAATTTGTGTAGTAAACAGGGTGAGAGCATATTACTTAAGCTCCAGGACTAGTCAAGGGCTCTCTCATCCTCCTCAATTTCACTGTCTTACTACTCTTTGGTTGATGGCTTTGCAGAAGACCCGACGATTAGTGTTTTAGAGTGTGTAAGAGTGAAATGACCAAGAACAAGAACGCAAACTCTTACATGTATATGACTTTTTTTCTGTCTTGCACTTGAATCAAGATTTGTGTGACTTTTAATCTTCGTTGATCTTCATACTTGTAAACAGGGTTCAATCAGTATTGTGGACTCTTGACCCAATCAGATTAGTGTTCCATCCTCTTAGAGCGATTCAAGAAGGAAGGCGATTGAGGGAGAGAGCAAGACATCTTGTTGGTCTGGCTTCAAATCTCTAGTGAGGTTGATGTAATGGCCTGTGAGGAATAACTAAAAATATTTGGCTATCTACCGAAGCAATCCTACCTTCTGACATTTTTCAGGATAGTCCCTGGGACTGCGGGGGTGGGGGGTGGCGGAACTGCAAAGTATTTTTCAAATTTAAGGATAAGGCTACATGTGGTGGCTCACAACTGTAATCCTAGTGCTTTGGGAGGTCAAGGCAGGAGGATCACTTGAGACCAGGAGTTTGAGACCAACCTGGGCAATGTAACAAGACCCCCGTCTCTGTCAAAAAAATTAAAAATTAACCAGGTGTAGTAACACATGCCTATAGTCCTAACTACTTAGGAGGCTGAGGTGGGAGGATTGTTTGAGCCTACAAGGTCAAGGCTGCAATGAACCAAGATGGTGCCATTGCTCTTCAGCCTGGGAGACAGAGTGAGATCCTGTCACAACAACAGAATTTAAGGATAAGAGAACCCCATAAGGTACAATTAGGGAAAGATATCTTGTGATAAATAAGATTTGCCGTGTGGAGAACTGACCCACCATCAATGATGGCTGCTATGGCATTTTGGTAAGATGCCGATGCTAATTTTGGTAACAGCAGTGTCATCTTTGGGGAATATGGTTATGTGTGATTATATTAGCAGAGCAAAGCTGAAGTCTAGTCATATTGTACTCTCATATTGTAGCCTGAAGCAAGAATATGACAGCAGGGGAGTGATGAACTTGGAGGCTAGAGAAGAGGGAGGCAGAGGGTTTCACTCAGCTTCTACAACCTTGGCTGCATTGATGCTGGCTTGTCAGCTCCTGTAGGAAGAGGCCTGTCATCTGCTTTGGTCACTTCAGTGCACCTTTCATGCGAGGAGTATAGTAGGCATTCATTTGTTAAATGAATGAATAATGTTACCGTATGGTATTATTGAGGTAGAGATAAGGGAGATTTGGCTTAATCGCTTGACCCCAAGGCATACTTAGGAAATTGTTACTATTATTTTTTGAGACGGAGTCTCCCTCTGTCACCAGGCTGGATGATCTCGGCTCACTGCAACCTCTGCCTCCCGAGCTCAAGCGATTCTCCTGTCTCAGCCTCCCAAGTAGCTGGGATTACAGGCGATCACCACCATGCCTGGCTAAATTTTGTATTTTTAGTAGAGATGGGGCTTTGCCATGTTGGCCAGGCTGGTCTTGATCTCCTGACCTCCGGTGATCCGCCCACCTCTGCCTCCTAAAGTGCTGGGGGATTATAGGTGTGAGCCACTGCGTCTGGCCAAAAAATTATTGATAATAACAATTTTATACCTCAAATATAGTGTAGAAAAAAACATTTTAGAGCTTAGTTATTTGAATCATCAAAAATAAGTTTGTTGGCCGGATGCAGTGGCTCACGCCTATAATCCCAGCACTTTGGGAGGCTGATATGGGTGGATTGCCTGAGGTCAGGAGTTTGAGACCAACCTGGCCAACATGATGAAACCCCGTCTCTACTAAAAATACAAAAATTAGCCGGGCGTGGTGGCGAACGCTTGTAATCTCAGCTACTTGGGAGACTGAGACAGGAGAATCTCTTGAACCTGGGAGGCAGAGGTTGCAGTGAGCTGAAATTGCACCATTGTACTCCAGCCTGGAAAGCAAGTGTGAAATTCCATCTCAAAAAAAAAGTTTGTTTATTTATTTATTTTTGTTTTGTTTTGAGATGGAGTCTCACTCCTGTTGCCCAGGCTGGAGTGCAATGGTGCGATCTCGGCTCACTGCAACCTCTGCCTCCCAGGTTCAAGCGATTCTCCTGCCTTAGCCTTCTGAGTAGCTGGGACTACAGGCACACACCACCATGCCCGACTAATTTTTGTATTTTTTTTTTTTTTTTGAGTTGGATTCTCACTCTTATCACCCAGGCTAGAGCACAATGGTGCAGTCTCTGCTCACTGCAACCTCCGCCTCCTGAATTCAGGTGATTCTCCTGTGTCGGCCTCTCGAGTAGCTGGGACTACAGGCGCCAGCCACGATGCCTGGCTAATTTTTGTATTTTTAGTAGAGGTGAGGTTTCACCATGTTGACCAGGCTGGTCTGGTACTCCTGACCTCAAGTGATCCACCCGCCTCAGCCTCCCAAAGTGCTGGGATTACAGGTGAGAGCCACCGCACCTGGCTTAATTTTTGTATTTTTAATAGAGATGGGGTTTCATCATATTGGCTAGGCTGGTCTGGAACTCCTGACCTCAGGCGATCTACCCACCTCAGATTCCCAAAGTGCTGGGGTTACAGGCATGAGCTGTCACGCCTGGCCCCCCAAAATGAGTTTATTTTAATCCTAGTAAGTTTAAAATGTGTATTCAAAATTATTTAATAGCTGAACATGGTGGCGGGCATCTGTAATCCCAGCTACTCAGGAGCCAGGACAATCGCTTGAACCTGGGAGGCTGAGGTTGCAGGGAGCCACGGCACTGCAACCTGGATGACAGAGCAAGACTCTGGCTCAAAACAAACAAACAAACCAAAGCAAAGATAAAAAATCATTTGAAAGAGTAAAATTTAATAAATATAGTAGTCTTTCTCTATAATTTTGCCTTGTTTTAGATAGGATTAGATTCAGCAGTGAGTAGTAGAAACCAAAAATAACAATGGCTTGAACAAGATAGAAGTTACCTTTCTTTCATGTATCTCATAGGCAGTCCTACACCAGTATGGTACCTTCATGCTCATTAGGGGACCCAGCCTTCAACATGTAACTCTTTCCTTTTAGTCAAAGGTGGCTTCTCCACTTTCTCACATTAGTTCTACATTCTGACCAGCAGGAAGGAGGAAAAGGCAGAAGCTGGGCATGCCCCCATCTTGTGAAGATACTTTCCAGGAATTGTACATATCGCTTCTGCTATGTCCCTTCGATTATAACAAGGTCACATATAACTGCAAGAGAAGCTGGAATGTATATTCTGTACTGGAAATTCCTATGTGCCTAGTCAAGAATCAGGAGTTCTCTTACTTTGGAAGGAGGGAAGAATTAGTATTGCACTACATCTGGCAGTTTGTGCCATAAATGCCAGTGGAATGGCTAATGTAGTATTAACACATTTGATAATTTGACAGTATTGTTTGTAATCCTTCAGTGTTATTTGTAAGAATAACCCCCCACCTCCAGTTCAGTATTCAGTATAGAATTTTCACTAAAATTTGTCTTGATCTAACTATGGCTTCAGATTTTTATTGCTGGATAAATTTTCTAACAAGATGAACTGCCTTCTGATTTGAACATTCTGATCTTGGTAGCATAATCTGTCATGTGTACATATATATATTTTATGTGATTCATTATTGTAGGAATAATTACTGAAATTTCCTAAGTTGTTATATACTTAGGATTATACACATATGATTAAAGAGCTTGTTGAGACTTAATTTTTAACATCTATAAACTGGAAAAATGTGCATACATGTTGTTTCTATTAATATATTGAGAAAAGTTTTCATTAATATTCGTATTCCTTAAGAAATTTAGCTTTATAAAACATCTACATGTTTCTTACATATTTTGGTTGGAATGGCTTAGCACCTTTGTTTGCATAGCTTAGTGAGAATTTAGTCTTTGTGGAATCCTTAAACACTTTTGATGCCACAAAAACTTTAGTTGGCTGGGCACAGTGGCACATGCCTGTAATCCCAGCACTTTGTGTGGCTGAGGCAGGCAGATCACTTGAGCCCAAGAATTTGAGACCAGCCTGGACAACATGGCAAAACCCAGTCTTTCTGGAAAAAACAAACAAACAAAAAAACAAAAGCCAGGCATGGTGGTGTGCACCTGTAGTCTCAGCTACTCGGGATGCCGAGGAGGGAGAATTGATTTAGCCTGGGAGGTCAAGGCTGCAGTGTGCTGTGATTCAGCCACTGCACTTCAGTCTGGGCAACAGAATGAGACTCTGTCTCAAAAAAACAAAAAAACAGACCACCCTCCCCTCCAAAACTTTAGTAACTTGGGGTTATATGTAGACTTGGAATATTTATTCTGTAATGGTTCTGATAATGAACAGTGAACTTCTTTTTTTTAAAATTTATTTATTTATTTTTTTATTTTTGAGATGGAATCTCACTCTGTCCCCAGGCTGGAGTACAGTGGCACAATCTTGGCTCACTGCAACCTCCGCCTCCCGGGTTCAAGCGATTCTCCTGCCTCAGCCTCCCGAGTAGCTGGGACTACAGGCACGTGCCACCATGCCCAGCTAATTTTTGTGTTTTTGGTAGAGACGGGGTTTCACCATGTTGGCCAGGATGGTCTTGATCTCTTGACCTCGTGATCCTCCCGCCTCAGCCTCTCAAAGTGCTGGGATTACAGGTGTTAAGTCACTGCGCCCGGTCGAACAGTGACTTCTTTTCACAGCTCAGATAGCTTTAGTTTCATACAGTTTATCTTTCCATGTATTGAGTGTCATATTTTGTTTGCCTCAGCATATAAACTGTGCAATTGTATAATTGTCATAAATAAACTTACTTTAAAATATAATTTGTAAATTCTTTTCGTCAACTTAGACCTAATGTTCTGAATGTGTTAAGAAGTTATAGTGTCCAAGGACTTCTTAGAATCCATAGTTGCCTTTTCTGGAGGCATACCAGGGCCCTGGGCAGCTGGATGGAGAGGGAGGGATCTTACCTTTTGTACTTTCCTTATATAGCATTTGTTGCAGGTAAACAAGACCTAATTCAAATGAATGCATAATAAAAGCCTGTTTTTTTTTGCCCCTTTCTTTTTATTATATGCTTTAGTGAAATAATGAGTTTAATTAATGTAGCAGAATAGGGCATACAAAATGATCAAGACAGAGATTGTACCCTTGATGATTTTCTCACTAATGGGAAAGATGAGACATGTACACAACTGAGTACTAGGTAGAAGAAAGTGCCTCCAGAGGTGTTGCTACTATGGTTTAAGAAAGAGAATCAGCTCTGGATGGGGGCATTAGGGAAGATCTGGTGTAGGAGCTGGTGTTTCACCTGTGTTTTGAAGGATTGGCAGGATTTGGACATGTGATAAGTAGCTAAGAGGATTTCAGGCAGGAAATTGCATGAAGTAAAGGCACAGAGCCTGGAAAGCTTGGGAAATGGTGAGTACTTTTGCTGCTTCTATGATGGGGATTATTAAATTGTGTTTCGATTTTCTTTTTTAAAAAGATATCTTTTAAAATGTTCTATAGCAGATGCAGGCAGGCATAGTTTTTTCAACTCGGGTAATTTGTGTTTGAAGCTGTAGCTGGTAGCTGTTCAGATCACAGAGTAAGAGCATTTTGGAGAGGGAGTCCTTGGGACTGGTTTCTCAAAGAAGGAACAGACTGGTTTGACCAGAACCATAGAGCGTTGGAAAGATAGGTTGGGATCATAGCATAGGCAGATTCAACACCAGAGTTAAATGATTTTATTTGATAGCTTCATGTGTTCAAATGAAATACAAATTGTAATTATAAAATTAATATATACTCATTGTAATCACTTTCACACAATTTAGTATTCCTCCAGATATTTTCCATGCATATATAAGCACACTGTACATAGCATCTTGAATTTAAAAAAATTCCAAACATATATTTTTCAATTCAATGCTTATAACTCAGGTTTGTTTTTGAAAACAGCTGCATAATTGGACACTGTATGGATGTATACTTCACTTTTCCCATTGATGGATGGTTAAATTGTCTCAGACTGGTTTGCATCCTCATATCTGTACTGTTGTACAATTATACAAGTATGTGTATAGGATAAGCTCTTAAGTGGAGTTGCTGAATCAGTGGGTTATATTTACTTTTTATTTTGAAAGCTGTAAATAAATTGCCCCCAAAGATTTGCCTGTGTACACACAGAATATTTTAGGGTTTTGATTTCCTTCTCACCAACCCTGGATATTGTAAAATTTCATAATCTTTGTTAATCTGATAGGTAGAAATGTGTACAGTGCTATTATCTTTTTATTTAAAAACTTTTTTTTTTTGGCTGGGCATGGTGGCTCACACCTGTAATCCCAGTACTTTGGGAAGCTAAGGTGGGCGGATCACCTGAGGTTGGGAGTTTGAGACCAGCCTGACCAACATGGAGAAACCCCGTCTCTACTAAAATTACAAAATTAGCCTGGTGTGGTGGCGCATGCCTGTAATCCTAACTACTTGGAAGGCTGAGGCAGGAGAATCGCTTGAAACTGGGAGGTGGAGGTTGTGGTGATCCGAGATTGTGCCATTGCTTTCCAGCCTGGGCAACAAGAGCAAAACTCTGTCTCAAACAAAAAAGAACAATTTTTTTTGAGACAGGGTCTTGCTTTGTCGTCCAGGTTGGAGTGCAGTGGTGTGATCATTGCTCACTGCAGCCTCGATCTCCTGGGCTCAAGCGATCTTCCCATCTCAACCCCCCCAAGTAGCTGAGGCTACAGGAATGCACTACCATACCTGGCTAATTTGTGTATTTTTTGTAGAAACAGGGTTTTACCATTGCTCAGGCTGGTCTCGAACTCCTGGACTCAAGCACTCCACTTACCTCAGCCTCCCAAAGTGCTAGGATTACGGGCGTAAGCCACCAGGCCTGGCCTTAAAATTTTTTTGAGACTGAGTCTTGCTGTATTGCCCAGGCTGGAGTGCGGTGGTGCAATCTTGGCTCACTGCAACCTGTGGCTCCCAAATTCAAGCAGTTCTGCCTCAGCCTCCCTAGTAGCTGGGACTATAGGTGTGCACCATCACGCCCCGCTAATTTTTGTGTTTTTAGTAGAGATAGGGTTTCACTATGTTGGCCACGCTGGTCTCGAACTCCGGACGTCAAGCGATCACCTGCCTTGGCCTCCCAAAGTTCTGGGATTACAGGCCTGAGCCACCGCGTCCGGCCCTTAAAAAGTGTTTTTAGAGACAGAATCTCTGTTTCTCAGGCTGGAGTGAGGTGGTGCAGTCATAGCTCACTGCAGCCTCTAATTCTTGGGCTCAAGTGATCCTCCTGAGTAGCTGGGACTACAGGTGTGTACTACAGTGCCTGGCTCCTGCAATATCATTTGAATTTGCATTTCTTTGACCATGAATGAAGTTGATGATCTTTTCATATATCAGAATTTTAAGATACACTTTTGTGTTCTCTCAGTCATAGAGACAGGTGGTTTATGTTATATGGAGTACTTTGTTCTGAGTGTAATTTATTTTTAAAACACATTTAAATAAAAGCTTCATTGAGATCAGTCACATGCTGTAAAATTTACTCTTTAAAGACTGCGATTTCTGGATTTTAGTCATTTAATTAATTTATTTTATTTTATTTTTTGACATAGAGTCTTGCTCTATAGCCCATGCTGGAGTGCAGTGGTGTGATCATGGCTCACTGCAGGGGTGTCCAATCTTTTGGCTTCCCTGGGCCACGTTGGAAGAAGAAGAAATGTCTTGGGCCATACATAAAATACAGCAACACTGGCCAGGCGCGGTGGCTCACGCCTGTAATCCCAGCACTTTGGGAGGCTGAGGCGGGTAGATCACCTGAGGTCAGAAGTTCGAGACCAGTCGTCTGGCCAACATGGTGAAACCTCATCTTTACTAAAAGTACAAAAATTGGCTGGACGTGGTGGCAGATTCCTGTAATCCCAACTACTTGAGGGGCTGAGGCAGGGAGAATTGCTTGAACTCGGGAGGTGGAGGTTGCAGTGAGCCCAAATTGTGCCACTGCACTCCAGCCTGGGTGACAGAGCGAGACTCCGTCTTAAAAAAAAGCAAAAAAACCAAAACCAAAACAAAACATTAACACTAACAATAGCTGATGAGCTAAAAATAAAAAAATCACAAAAAAACTCATAACGTTTTAAGAAAGTTTACAAATTTGTTTTGGACCTCATTCAAACCTGTCCTGGGCTGTGGGTTGGACAAACTTGACTTACTGCATCCTCAAATTCCTGGTCTCAGGTGATCCTCCTGTTTAAGCCTCCTCCTGAGTATCTGGGATTACAGGTGCATGTCACCATGCCTGGCTAATTTTGATTTTAATTTAATTAATTAAAATATTTAATAACCTAAATGAAACATCTAAAACCACAGCTTCTGGAAGAACTGCTTGTTCTTGACTGTCTTGTACCTCTCTTTGAACTTGACCCTGGCCTCTCGTTAGCCTTGCATTTAAGAGCAGCGTCTCTGAAGATATCCTTGTTGATGAGAGTTTTCTGCAAGGGGATATCCACAGAACACCTTGTGAGCATGAGATGATTGTAGTTACAAACTTTCACAGAAGACTTGATCTTTGGTTGGGCATGGTGTGCTCACGCATGTAATCCCGGCACTTTGGGAGGCCAAGGCTGGTGGGTCACCTGAGGTCAGGAGTTCGAGACCAGCCTGGCCAACATGATGAAACCCCGTCTCTACTGAAAAAAACAGAAATTAACAGGGCATAGTGGCATGCGCCCGTGGTCCCAGCTACTCAGGAGGCTGAGGCAGGAGAATCACTTGAACCCGGGAGGCAGAGGTTGCAGTGAGTTGAGGTCTGCCATTGGACTCCAGCCTGGGTAATGAGCTAAACTCCATCTCAAAACAAAAACAAAAACAAAAACAAAAAGGCTGGATGCAGTGGCTCACGCCTGTAATCCTGGCACTTTGGGGGGCCGAGGCGGGTGGATCACCTGAGATTGGGAGTTTGAGACCAGCCTGTCTAACATGGTGAAACCCCATCTCTACTAAAAATACAAAAATTAGCTGGGTGTGGTGATGCACGTCTGTAATCCTAGTTACTCAGGAGGCTGAGGCAGGAGAATCGCTTGAAACCCAGGAGGTGGAGGTTGCAGCCAAGATTGTGCCACTGCACTCCAGCCTGGGCGACAGAGCAAGACTCCATCTCAACAACAACAACAACAACAACAAAAAAGACTTGATCTTTGACTCTTCTTCATCTTCTTCTTGCCCACAACAGCTGTCAGTTTGCGGGAATAGTGGTCAAATCCAGCCACCAGAGCATGGCTGTGAGGGCGATCTGAGGTGCCATCATCAATGTTCTTCATGATGATATCTTTGCTTCCTGAGTAGCATGTGGCATAGCGTCTGGCCAGAACAGCACCACTTTCATGAACTTGCCCATTTTTACAGCAGCCACCCAGGCCTACAGCAGAAAGCCTGGGTAATTTTTTTTTTTTTTGAGACAGAGTCTTGCTCTATCACTCAGGCTGTTGTGCAGTGGCAGAATCTTGGCTCACTGCAATCTCTGTCCCCCAGCTGGGTTCGAGCAATTCTCTAGCCTCAGCCTCCTGGGTAGCTGGGATTACAGGCGCTTGCCACCATGCTTGGCTAATTTTTTTGTATTTTTAGTAGAGACTGGGTTTCGCCCTGTTGGCCAGGCTTGTCTCTAACTCCTGACCTCAGGTGATCCACCTGCCTTAGCCTCCCAAAGTGCTAGGATTACAGGCGTGAGCCACTGCACCCCGCCTAATTTTTAAATTTTTTATGTAAGTGGGGTCTTGCTATGTTTCCCAGGTTGGTTTCAAACTCCAGGCCTCAAGCGATCCTCCCACCTTAGCCTTCCAAAGTGTCGGGATTACAGGAATGAGCCACTGCACCCGGCCTAGTCATTTATTTTAAAATTGAGTGCCAACCATTGTCTTATTATTTGTAGTAAATGCCTGTTAGGCTGAACTTGAAGTTCTCTCTTTCTTCATTCAGCATGTAGGCCCCAAATTTGAAATGAGAAAGTGCAACTTTTCCTGTTATTTTTCCAGTTAGAGGCTTCTCTTACTAGAGACTGCAGTCAGGTACCTGGATTCTGAAATGGAGTTAATGTGACAACTGCTTTGGAATCTCAGTGCTTTCGTACTGGATGGGGAGTGATTTCTTTTAAATAACATGTAGTTGAAACTGATTTCCAACTGCAGGAGGTGATATAAACTCTGACTTTTTTGGAAAATGTTTTAAATATAAAATCTGAAATGAAAAAGGCTTTAAAGTAAAAAGATTTTAAAATATGGTAAGTGCTTTAAATTTAGTAAGTCAGTTTTTCAGGTGGGTGATTCAACTGCTTTCTAGTTAATCTGGTCATTTTTTATTCCAGAGATTTCTTAATATGTCTACTAAAGCATGTGTGTGTTTACGGTAAGATGACTAAATTGCTTCACTTTAAGAACAATAACGATAGGCCGGGCCCGGTGGCTCACGCCTGTAATCCCAGCACTTTGGGAGGCCGAGACGGGCGGATCATGGGGTCAGGAGATCGAGACCATCCTGGCTAACACGGTGAAACCCCGTCTCTACTAAAAATACAAAAACTAGCTGGGCATGTGGTGGGCGCCTGTAGTCCCAGCTACTCGGGAGGCTGAGGCAGGAGAATGGTGTGAACCCAGGAGGCAGAGCTTGCAGTGAGCTGAGATCGCGCCACTATACTCCAGCCTGGGCGACAGAGCGAGCCTCCGTCTAAAAAAAAAAAAAAAAAGAACAATAATGATCTGGTGTGTATTTTTATTTTGTGATTCATTCTGATTTTTTTTTTTTTTTTTTTAGACGGAGTCTTACTCTGTCACCCAGGCTGGAGTGCAGTGGTGCGATCTTAGCTCACTGCAACCTCCACCTCCCAGGTTCAAGTAATTCTCCTGTCACCCAGTTATTTTTAAAGCATACCAATAATTTGCTTGACTGATTTGTTTTGAGTTAAAACAACTGTTAATTTTTTTCTAGGGTCTCCCTGTGTTGCCCAGGCTGGTCTTGAACTCCTGGCCTCAAGTGATCCTCCTGCCTCTGGCTCCCAAAGTGCTGGGATTACAGCATGAGCCCCACTGTTCCTGGCCTTGGCGGATTTTTTTTTTTTTTTTTTTGAGGAAACTAGTTCTGCCTTCCAGCATTGGCTTCCATCTATTGGGTCCTCTGATAGCCCTTGTCTGTTGCCCAGGGATGATTACAGACTAGTAGGTCTTATCACTGGCTAAGTCTGTGAACCTCATCTGTATTGTTTCACTTGGGAGAAGATGTCAACAGAGGTTCATAGAAGATGGTTTTCTGTTGATTTTGATAGAGCTAAATGTATTGTTTCCTTCCTTTTGCTTTTGTATGTATTTAAACGTTCAGTTTCCTGTTCTTTGTAGTAAAATATTCCTAAAATTGTGGTTCTCTGTATTTTAACCCTTCGTATTTCATCATTTTTCTATAGTTTTATGCCTTTTCTGTTTGGAAAGTCATTTTTAATTGGCTTGCTTTTAGTCATTTAAATTACAATATCAGGCTGAAGTTAGTGGTTTATCTTAATTGATGGTTACAAATCAAACTCCTTGTTCTACTCTTTCCCTCTTCTCACTACTGTATTTGACTAGTCTAAAAAAAAAAAAATTGCAGTATCTCCTCTTTTTCCCTCTTGACATCCTTTTTTTAATTCCTAATTTTTTCATGTCTTAAGTTTTTTTCCTACCTTAAAGTCCCTTGGCCTTTTAGTTGTAGTTTTGATTAAAGTGGATTTTTTCTTGGGCTTTTAATTAGATTTTCTTTTCCTTCAGCTCTTCATAGGGAGATTGAAGATGATGCTGATTGACACTGGGTCAGTGGCCTGATTACTTAGAATGAGACTGTGAACATTGAGTGGCTTGAATATAGCATTTAACTTAGCCTGTGGATGTTTCCACTTCCACTTGAAGGCTATTTCCTGGCTTAGAGGCACTGTCCTGAAAAATAATAAAATGAATATAAATTAAACAACCCGTGTATTCTTGTGTAGTGCCCATTGGAATCAAGATGAGATCTGAGATCTGGGTGGCCTATGGGGGAATACTATTTATAACTCTAGAAACAATATTTTGCTAAGAGATATGTTTATTACATTGGAGAGAGCTCTCCAAGTATTTAAAACATACTTTGTATGTGCTACATAATTCCTGGTTTTTTTTTTTTTTTTTTTTTTTTTGAGACGGGGTTTCGCTCTTGTTGCCCAGGCTGGAGTGCAATGGTGTGATCTCGGCTCACTGCAACCTCCGCCTCCTAGGTTCAAGCGATTCTCCTGCCTCAACCTCCCAAGTAGTTGGGATTACAGGCATGTACCACCACGCCCAGCTAATTTTGTATTTTTGGTGGAGATGGGGTTTCTCCATGTTAGTCAGGCTGGTCTCGAACTCCCAACCTCAGATGATCTGCCCACCTTGGCCTCCCAAAGGGCTGGGGTTACAGGCGTGAGCCACCACACCAGGCCATGTAATTCCTGTTTCTTCTGGCTTCACTAAAATGTCCTGAACTGTGATAGCCTCTGTGCATAAGAAAAATAAACCATGACTCCTGGTTGGCATGAGAAGACCTAGAGTCCACTTCCACCTGAACTGTGGGCTTGAAGTATGATTATGTGCCCTACTTCCTTAGCTGTCACATAGGGGCAGTAGTACATAAACTGAAGTGAACAAATAGATACGGAAATCCCTTGAAAATATAAAAGTGCATGCTGGGCATGTGGCATGTATCTATAGTTCCAGCTACTTGGAAGGCGGAGGCCAGAGGGTCGCTTTGGCCCAGGAGTTTGAGGCTAGCCTGGGCAACATAGAAAACTTTGTCTCTTTAAAAAAAGAAAAAAAAAAGGGGCCGGGGGCGGTGGCTCACACCTGTAATCCCAGCACTTTGGGAGGCTGAGGCAGGTGGGTCACAAAGCCAGGAGTTTGAGACCAGCCTAGCCAACACGGTGAAACCCTGTCTCTACTAAAAACACAAAAATTACCCTGGCATGGTGGCGGGCACCTGTAATCCCAGCTACTTGGGAGGCTGAGACAGGAGAATCACCTGAACCTGGGAGGTGGAGGTTTCAGTGAGTCAAGATTGCACCACTGCACTCCAGCCTGAGCGACAGAGCAAGACTCTGTCTCGGGGGGAAAAAAAGACAACCTGGGTAACATAGGGAGACCCTGTCTTTACAGAAATAATAAGAAATATTAGCTGGGTGTGATGGTGCATTCCTGTGGTTCCAGCTACTTGGGAGGCTATGATGGGATGATCACCTGAACCTGGGAAGTTGAGGCTGCAGTGTGACATGATGGCGCCACTGCACTCCAACCTGGGTGACAGCCGTCCTCACCTCAGCCATCCCTCCCGCCCCACCTTCTGGCAGTAGCTGGGACTAAAAGTGCATGTCACCACACCTGGCCAACTTTTTTGTTTTGTTTTGTTAAAGATGGGGTATTGCCATGTTGCCCAGGCTGGTTTTGAATTTTTGGGCTTATGCAATCCACCCACCTTGGTCTCCCAAAGTGCAGGGATTACAGGCATGAGCCATCTTGCTGGGCCACCTTTTTCTTCTCTTTTAACAAATTCAGCAATTTTTCAGTCCCAGAAATTTGTAAGTATATTGTTTGTGGAAAAATACATTGGGAATGTCATCAAAAGATGGTTTCTATTAGGAATGGGAACAACTAGCAGTTTTCCCTGCTACCTCAACAATCACAGGTCCAGGACCCTTTAATATAAAGATGTAGAGAGAGCCAGAATTAGCTCTAAGTTCCTGAAATGATTTCAGAGGCCCTTTTTTTTTGAATACGAAGTCTCACTCTGTTGCCCAGGCTGGAGTGCAGTGGCACGATCTTGGGTCACTACAAGCTCTGCCTCCGGAGTTCATGCCATTCTCCTGCCTCAGCTTCCCGAGTAGCTGGGACTACAGGTGCCTGCCACCAGGCCAGCTATTTTTTTTGTATTTAGTAGAGGTGGAGTTTCACTGTGTGTTAGTCAGGATGGTCTCAATCTCCTGACCTCGTGATCCTCCCTCCTTGGCCTCCCAAGGTGCTGGGATGACAGGTGTCATCGCACCTGCCCTCAAATTGTTTATTCCAGTTTAATCATTAAGGAAATAAGCTCTGAAGAGTCAAAGAGTAACTTGTAATTAGAACAGTTAATATGGGTCCTTTCTTTCTCCCCGCTAAACTGTTCTGACTCAGAATTTACCTGGTTAAGTGCCTCTTCCCATGAGAAGTTAATATAATTTAGGTTTTCTCACTTTTGGTTTGGTTATTTGGCATTAGTTTCTTCCTGTAGGAAGTGGCCATATTTTTACCGCTTCTTAGGAGAATATAGGTGCTGACAAATTCCTTGCATCCCCAAGTGCATTTTACTTGGGTCTTAACCTCCTTGCAGTTTTCTGGGATGCTGATTGCCAGCCTTGTTGATGTGGGACTGGCTTTGAAATCCAGGACATCTTTTGAGGATATCAAAGTACTATAAAGGATGGAAATGTTAAGGTTGCAAAATGCTTGGAGAGTATCACATGCTGTTGATATGCTTACTGTAGTGATTTCTGAGCCTTGGAAATTTAGGCCTTTGATATAGCTGTCATGAAGGTGAGCCTCAGCCCCGTCTGTGAATTTCTCCAGAATCATTCAGTTTAGACTCCCAGTATCAAAATAGATCCTTCTTTCTTTTCTTTTTTCTTTTTTTTTGAGACGGAGTCTCATTCTGTCTCCCAGGCTAGAGTGCCGTGGCGCGATCTCAGCTCACTGCAACCTCTGCCTCCCGGGTTCTAGCGATTCTCCTGCCTCAGCCTCCCAAGTAGCTGAGATTACAGGCGCCTGCCACCATGCCCAGCTAATTTTTGTATTTGTAGTAGAAACGGGGTTTCACCATGTTGGCCAGGCTGGTCTCAAACTCCTGACCTCAAGTGATCCACCCACCTCGGCCTCCCAAAGTGCTGAGATTACAAGTGTGAGCCACTGTACCCGGCCTCCCTGCTTCTTTATGTTCCACCATCCTCCCATCCTCGCAGCTTCTTTAAACCTTCCTAATGTTGAGAAACATACCCGATGTAAGACACCATTAAAAAGAATCCAGCATTTGGGGGAGGTGTTAGGGAGTTGAATGTTGCTAAAGCACCAAGGAGAGAGGAGTTTGACCTATTTTGAGCTCATCTGTGACACCTGTTTCGTTTAGAAAACGCTAATGACACTAGTTGGCAGAGCTGCTTTTTTGAAGTTGTTTCATTTAGACACAGTGATAGTCATCTGTCTTCTTTTAGGAGGTGATTGTCTAGGAGTAACTATATGTGCAGTCAGCACCGTGTCACAACCACCGTGGGATCCACTTACAGAGAAGATTTGTGGAGAGCTTCAGCCTGTTTATGGTGTTTCTGAGAAAGGAATTGTGGCCATTTGGTATAATTCTGGACAGAAGACTTCTTGTTTGTATTACATTGAATTAGAGGTCAGTATTTGAAATTTTCTCTTTGAGTGGCTATTATAAGAGGATCCCGTAAGAATTGATTATTGTGAAATTAGCCAACTACATAGTGTATTTCAAAGATAAGGTAAACTGTTGGACTTGTGATTACCTGGTTTCTGGTATGAATTACTGAACTTACGTTTGTTTTTATGTACATAGATAAAACTATGTGCTTGATGCTCTTTCAATTATAAACTTAATGGGTTATGAGAATTTATAACTTGGGCTTCATTAAGTGAAGGCCAGGCACTCTTATACTTTATCTTTTTTTTTTTTTTTTCTTCTTCTTTTGAGACAGAGTCTTGCTTTGTTGCCCAGGCTGGACTGGTGCAATCATAGTTCACTGCAGCCTTGACCTCCTGGGCTCAAGCGATCCTCCCACCTCGGCCTCCCAGAGTATTAGGAGTACAGGTGTGAGCTGTCATGCCCGGCTTAATTTATCTTTCTTTGTTAAGCTTCACCTATTCTGTTGATGATAAGTTCTGGGAGATGATGGTGTCCTTTACTTGTCTTTAAATGGTTTCTGACAAGTTTTCTTTTTTTTTTTTTTTAAAGACGGAATCTCACTCTGTCACCCAGGCTGGAGTGTAGTAGCTGGATCTCAGCTCACTGCAAGCTCCGCCTCCTGGGTTTATGCCATTCTCCTGCCTCAGCCTCCCGAGTAGCTGGGACTACAGGCGCCCGCCACCTCGCCCGGCTAGTTTTTTGTATTTTTTAGTAGAGACGGGATTTCACCGTGTTAGCCAGGATAGTCTCGATCTCCTGACCTCGTGATCTGCCCCTCTCGGCCTCCCAAAGTGCTGGGATTACAGGCTTGAGCCACCACGCCCGGCCAAGTTTTCTATTAGTATTTTCTACTTTTGTTTGACTCTAAGAGAGTTACAGGTTTGAAACTAATGTCTACTGCCTCTCCCTCTTCTTCTCCTGTGATTCCTATGGGTGCCTGGGAGCTATGTGTTTAGTTTGAAAAGAAGAGATTTCAGAATAATCATGCTTGCCATATACTTACACTGATCATGAACAGTAAAATGTATTCTGAAAGTATGGACCAGTTGCTTAGTAAGTGAAGTGTAACTTGTTACAGAAATGATGTGTAATTTCAGGTCATGTTTTCTAGGAAGCTGCTGTCATCCAAGTCTCCCTTTCTCTGGGCAGTTAGCTGTTAATAAGGGATTATCTGAGTGACATTTTGAGCTTGCCCATTCATTTGGCAGTATTTTATTTTTTTAGTGTCTCTTGGAAGATACAATGCTAGGCATTGGGGATATAAAAATGAGTAAGATGTGCCCCTACCCTCCTGGAAGTCATGACGAAAAGTGGGGAACAGATATGAAAAAAAAAACCCACTGAAATGTAGACTGAAAGAACTGTAGTAATAGTAGAAACATGATGCTTCAACAACCTAGAGAGTCATTAAGTGTGCATATACCTTGGGCATCTGCATAGCAGTTAGGGAGTTAACAAGTTGGTGTTTATCTTGGCAGACCACCTTCAGGCAGCTACCTTTATTGTGGATGTGTGACTTCATGTAACTTGAGTGGGATTTTCCATGTTATTAATAGTTCCTAGGGAGTAGAGAGTAAATCTCTTCTTGGAAGAGGTTGTATTCTCCTGGATCCAAAATACCTTTCTGTGTATTTTGTTGTCTTTTAAGAATGTTCTCTCAGATGTTATATAAATAATTTCATCTTTTCTGAGTCCCTTCTTTGGAAAAGGAGTTCTTGCCAAATGAAAGGGACACAGTATTTGGTTTTTCAGTTCATTCTGAAACCCCTGCCACCCTATCTCCCGAAAGAAGTAAAGCCTGGGCTGGGTGCGGTGGCTCATGCCTGTAATCCCAGCATTTTGGGAGGCCGAGGTAGGTGGATCACTTGAGGTCAGTAGTTTGAGACCAGCCTGGCCAACATGGCCAAACCCCATCTCTACTAAAAATACAAAAAAATCTAGCTGGGCATGGTGGCGCATGCCTATAATCCCAGCTACTCGGGAGGCTGAGGTACGAGAATTGCTTGAACCTGGGAGGTGGAGATTGCAGTGAGCCGAGATCGTGCCACTGCACTGCAGCCTGGATAAAGAGCAAGACTCTGTAAGTAAAGCCCGACCTTTTTTCTTCCTAGAGAATGGCTTAGTTTATTTCTGGATTTGAAAAAATGTAAAAATAATTCATTAGCATCTTTTAAACTGACACAGGGATTACCTTGGAGCTTTATTTTTTTTATTTATTTATTTATTTTTTGAGACGGAGTCTCGCTCTGTCGCCCAAGCTGGAGTGCAGTGGCCGGATCTCAGCTCACTGCAAGCTCCGCCGCCCGAGTTTACGCC
>NW_012098654.1:3574440-3576008 GCF_000951045.1 Mandrillus leucophaeus | reverse complement strand
TCCACCCGCCTCGGCCTCCCAGAGTGCTGGGATTACAGGCGTGAGCCACTGCGCCTGGCCAAAGCATGTTTTTTTTTTTTTTTTTTTTTTTTTTTAAAGGTGTGTATATTTGTTTATATATTGTGTTTAACTTCAAAATGAGTGGCCTGTAAAATAGCATTTGTTCTGCCCAGATTTCATTTTACAGGGAAATAAATGCTTCAGTTCTGACTCAGATTAAACAAATTATAAAATGAGGCAACCGTGATACTCAGACAGAGAGACACAGGGTGTACAGATGGTACCATTTTAAGTAGGTTATTCAGGGATGGCTTCTCTGAAGAGGTGACATTTGAACAAGACCTTGAACAGGCTAAGGAACCGTGCAGAGGTATAGGAATAGAGCTTTCCAGGCAGAGATAACATCAAGTGCAAAAGCCCCGAGGTGGAAGCCTGTTGGTTTGGTCAAGGAACAGTGGAAAAACTCTGGGAGAACAGCAGGAGGTGATACCAGGAAAGAGGGGCAGGAGCCAGGTCATAAAGTTCGCTGTGGACCATGCTAAGACTCTGGCTTTCATTCCAAGTATAATGGCACTGGAAGGTATTCATCAGGGTATGTGTGACAGAATCTGATCTCTGTCTTACAAAGATCACTTTGGCTGCTGTGTGAAAGTTAGACTGCGCTCTTTACCAGCTGGAACCGTGGAGGGTGTTGAAGAGAAGAAGGTTCCCGCTGTGCCAGAAACCCTTAAGAAAAAGCAAAGGAATTTCACAGAACTGAAGATCAAGCGCCTAAGAAAGAAGTTCGCCCAAAACATGCTTTGAAAAGCAAGGAGGAAGCAAAGCACTATCTATGTAAAAGCAAAGCACTATCACAAGGAATATAGGCAGATGTACAGAACTAAAATTCGAATGGCAAGGATGGCAAGAAAAGCTGGCAACTTCTATGTACCTGCAGAACCCAAATTGGCCTTTGTTATCAGGATCAGAGGTATCAGTGGTGTGAGCCCAGAGGTCCAAAAGGTGTTACAGCTTCTTTGCCTTTGTCAAATCTTCAATGGAACATTTGTGAAGCTCAACAAGGCTTCAGTTAACACGCTGAGGATTGTAGAGCCATATATTACATGGGGGAACCCAAATCTGAAGTCAGTAAATGAAATAATCTACAAGCGTGGTTATGGCAAAATCAATAAGCAAATTGCTTTGACAGATAACGCTTTGATTGCTCTGTCTCTTGGTAAATATAGCATCATCTGCATGGAGGATCTGATTCATGAGATCTATACTGTTGGAAAACACTTTAAAAAAGCAAATAACGGGCCGGGCGCGGTGGCTCAAGCCTGTAATCCCAGCACTTTGGGAGGCCGAGACGGGCGGATCACGAGATCAGGAGATCGAGACCATCCTGGCTAACCCGGTGAAACCCCGTCTCTACTAAAAAATAAAAAAAACTAGCTGGGCGAGGTGGCGAGCGCCTGTAGTCCC
This sequence comes from Mandrillus leucophaeus, assembly GCF_000951045.1. Classification (NCBI taxonomy): domain Eukaryota; kingdom Metazoa; phylum Chordata; class Mammalia; order Primates; family Cercopithecidae; genus Mandrillus; species Mandrillus leucophaeus. Next base: position 3,574,544 of record NW_012098654.1, on the reverse strand, counting down.
AGCTACTCGGGAGGCTGAGGCAGGAGAATGGCATAAACCCGGGAGGCGGAGCTTGCAGTGAGCTGAGACCCGGCCACTACACTCCAGCCTGGATGACAGAGTGA
>NW_012098654.1:3569372-3571194 GCF_000951045.1 Mandrillus leucophaeus | reverse complement strand
TGTGTGTGTGTGTATGTGTGTATATATATCTTTTTTTTCTTTCTTTTTTTTTTTGGTAGAGAGGAGGTCTTGCTATGTTGCCCAGGCTGGTCTTGAACTCCTGGGATCAAGCAGCCCTCCCCCATTGGCTTCCCCAAATGCTGGGATTACAGGTGTGCCCAACCTAGTATCACTGTGCAACCACTGTGCCCAACGTAGTATCATATTTTATATAAGATAAATTTTACCAAAAATTCTGCCATCAAATATAGAAGTTATTTTAGGTTTTTAAAAAATAATAGTTCACATATTCTGTTTCATGTCTTCTCTTGCCTCTCACCCCAAGCACCCACTGATTCATACCTGTTTATCTTCCCCTCCTTTTGCTTCTTAGCTCCTATTTATTTTTCAGGTCTCAGTTTAGGGATCATTTCATTTGGAAAGCCTTCCTCAGTTAGGGCTGTGCCCAGGGTGCTCTCCCTGGCACCTGTACTCCCCCGAGCCATCTCTTATTGTGCCTCATTGTAATTGCACCTGTACTTGTCAGCGGGTTTGCTGCCCTGTGAGCTCTGAAAGCACAGGGACAGTTCTTGTTTGCTATTGAATCCTCATCTGTCAGGGCTGGTCAGGCACATACACGCTACATGGTTAGTAAATATTTGTGCACTATAAAGGTTGGACTTCTTTGTCACTATCATTACAGCTTAAAAAAAAAAAACACTGATTGGGCACAGTGGCTCACGCCTGTAATCCCAGCACTTTGGGAGAGGCCAGGGCAGGCAGATCATGAGGTCAGGAGATCGAAACCAGTCTGGCCAACATGGTGAAATCCTGTCTGTACTAAAAATACAGAAATTAGCCGGGTGTGGTGATGTGCATCTGTAATCACAGCTACTCAGGAGGCTGAGGCAGGAGAATCGCTTGAACCCGGGAGATGGAGGTTGCAGTGAGCCGAGATCACGCCACTGCACTCCGGCCTGGGCAACAAGAGGAAGACTCCATATCAAAAAAAAAAAACAAAAAAACTCCTTAATAAACACCTTTCTGCTTCTATGTACTCATTATTAACATATATTAAAAATACATTATTATAAAGTTTTGCTATGATGACTTATATTAACATGGTGTTGTATTATGTTTTTTTTCACATATATATTCCTTAAGTATTTTCCCGTTATTGGGCAGTTGGCGTATTTCCATTATTCTTTTTTCTACTCTATCTAGTACTACAATCATAAACTTCTTGTACATGTAGCACTTCTTTTTAATGCTTTTATTTTTTTGAGACAGGGTCTTACTCTATCACCCAGGCTGAAGTGCAGTGGCACCATCATGGCTCACTGTAAACTTGACCTCCCGGGCTCAAGCCATCCTCCCACCCCAGCCTCCAAAGTAGCTGGGACTACAGGTGTGCACCACCATGCTGGGCTAATTTTTGTATTTTTTGTAGAGACAGGGTTTTCCCGTGTTGCCCAGGCTGGTAATACTTTTAAATTAAGAATGATAAAGGAAAACCATACACTAAAGCACAGTTTTTTGGTTTTGTTTTGTGTTTTGAGGCAGAGTCTTCCTCTGTTGCCCAGGATGGAGTGCAGTGGCGCAATCTTGGCTCACTGCAATCTCTGCCTCCAGTATTCAAGCCATTCTCCTGCCTCAGCCTTCCGAGTAGCTGGGATTACAGGCACCCACCACCATGCCTGTCTAATTTTTGTATTTTTAGTAGAGACGAGGTTTCACCGTGTTGGCCAGGATGGTCTGGAACTCCTGACTTCAGGTGATCCACCCGCCTCGGCCTCCCAGAGTGCTGGGATTACAGGCGTGAGCCACTGCGCCTGGCCAAAGC
>NW_012098654.1:3565333-3566792 GCF_000951045.1 Mandrillus leucophaeus | reverse complement strand
GCCTCCCAAAGTGCTGGGATTACAGGCTTGAGCCACCGCGCCCGGCCACCTTGGAGCTTTATTAATTAAACTCTAGGCTGTTGGTTATACCTATTACCTTCATATTTCTCTTACTGGTATTAAATCTATTCATTTATCAAATAGATTAGATTTATTATTTATTTGTATTATTAGCTACATAGTATAGAAGGTACTGGGGAGACTTGTAATATGGTGGGGTTTGCCTACATTAGGAACACATGTTTTTCCTCATGTTTAATTTTTTTTGGGGGGGTGTCCTTTAACTATCTCGCATTTTTAGTGTATATGCCATTTCCTGTCCCAAAGTAGCACATAAGTCTAGTCCTAATCTTGGTGCTTGAACCTATAGTTCCAGAGAAGAGCAGCTGGCACTGAATGCTCTCTGGCTCATCTTTCCACCCAAGATCTGTCCGCTAGCCAACAGGTGTGGGAGGTGTGTTTTCCAAGTTTAATGTTGCTGTTAGTGGGATACGAAAGAAATAAAAGTTACTATCTTTGGCGGCAGAATTTAGGAGGGAAGCCTTACAAGAATACAACATTTAGAGATTTCTAGAACAAAAGCGAAATTTAACCAAGTACTTACTGTTTAGCATAACAAATATAGTTCAGTTTCAGGTTAGAGATTAAAGAAGTTAACCAAAGATCCATTAAGAAGCTGAGTGGGCCATTGAAGAATGGGTGCTGTTTGAATAGCAGACTGGGAGAGCAGGTTAGGACAGTCCAGGCAGGGGTCGGCCTGAGGCAGGAATGCATATGGTATGCGCAGCGTTCAGTAAAGAGAACCTGGTTGAAGTACAGAGTTTGTGGGGAGGAGTGGTGCCAGATAAGTTAGGTAGACCAAGGAAGACAGGCTTGGAATGCTAGGCACGGTGTGTCTGTTGGCATCTGAAGGGAACTGGGGCGAGGTAATAAGGTAGCATGTCAGCCAGAGAGACTGGAGGGTACACGTCTGTCTGAGTAATTTTGGCCCCAAATTTGTAATGTGGGGATAGGAAGTGTGTTGGTCAGTCTTGATAAAGAGTTATGTGTGCACCTGTGTGATGTGTTAAAATTGCTTCCTGCCACTGCTCGTTTTTGGTCAGATAGTAGGTTAGGCTGAAGGGAAGAGAGGTAGTAGCCACAGGACAAATAAGCTTTGAGAAGCCAGAGTGGTTGGTAAAGTATCACTGTTGGCTTTCATTTAATATCTCATATATGTGTATATGTATATATTTATGTATATGTGTGTGTGTGTGTGTGTGTGTGTGTATGTGTGTATATATATCTTTTTTTTCTTTCTTTTTTTTTTTGGTAGAGAGGAGGTCTTGCTATGTTGCCCAGGCTGGTCTTGAACTCCTGGGATCAAGCAGCCCTCCCCCATTGGCTTCCCCAAATGCTGGGATTACAGGTGTGCCCAACCTAGTATCACTGTGCAACCACTGTGCCCAACGTAGTATCA
>NW_012098654.1:3540811-3558958 GCF_000951045.1 Mandrillus leucophaeus | reverse complement strand
TCATTGTCAAAAAAAAAAAAAAAAAAAAAGCAAATAACTTCCTGTGGCCCTTCAAATTATTTTCTCCACAAGGTAGAATGGAAGATAAACCACTCATTTTGTAGAAGGTGGAGATGCTGGCAACAGGGAGGACCAGATCAACAGGCTTCTTAGAAGAATGAACTGAGGTGTCTACCATGATTGCTTCTGTAGTCTGATCAATTTAAATAAACAGTAACTGCTCTCAGGTTGAAAACAAAGAAAGTCAGACTGCTGCCAGTCAGAGTGGAAGCAGGCAGACTGATGGGGAGTGTGGCCAGACTCTGCAAGGGATATGCTGTGGGCCTGAGTTAGTGTGGTAGTGGTAGAGGTAATGAAGAGTGGTTGGGTTTGGGATTTGATAAAATGATGTGTTCTGAGATGTGAAGGTCTTACCAGTATTTAAAAAAACAGCCTAAGGCAGGCTGAGTGCAGTGGCTCACGCCTGTAATCCCAGCACTTTGGGAGGCCGAGATGGGCAGATCATTTGAGATCGGGAATTTGAGACCAGCCTGGCCAACATGGTGAAACCCCGTCTCTACTAAAAATACAAAAATTAGCTGGGTGTGGTGGCAGGCACCTGTAGTCTCAGCTACTCAGGAGGCTGAGGTAGGAGAATCGCTTGAACTGGGGAGGCGGAGGTTGCAGTGAACCAAGATTGCGCCATCGCATTCCAGCCTGGGGGACAAGAGCGAGACTTCTTCTCAAAAAAAAGCAGCTCAAGGCAAACTATGAGTTAATTAGAGTTTAAAATGCCTTTCTCTTCAAAGTATTTCATAGATTCTGTATCCTTGAAATTCCTCTGTTGGGAGAATGGAACCAGAAAAGGTAAGGACTAGAACTTGGTTGCATTGTGAATCCACTTGCTGATGGAACAAGAAAGATTGCCTGACAGCAGATGTGCATGTTTTCCTCTGTAATGGTCATTGATTTAATATAAAAGATATGTCTGAAGAATGTATGCTTGAATAAGTAATATGTTGAATTTTGGTGTTTGGTGTGATTGTGTTAGCCTAGACCTGTTTAGTAGTAACTGTGAAATATGTTGCAGGAATAATAAGGAATGTAGGGGGTGCCTTTCTGCTGTTATCAAAATCCATTAACAGATTTTCCTATGCTTGACTGCCTTTCATTGTTACACTTTATGGTTCATGCTGAAGGCGTGTGTAAATGACATCTCTTCTATGGTTTCTCAAGGTCTTAAAAAGTGTTGTATTTTGAGTAAGCATCTGTTTATTCCATAGTAAGGATAGATGCTAGACAGGTTATGACTTACTTTGGTTCTGCTCCCCTACTTTGGATAGGATTTTTACCTAGATGGAGCATTGGATCATGTTCTTGAGCTGTATGGAACTTTGATTGGCTCATGTGAATGCTTCACACTGATGGCCACCCTTTGTTGCTTAAGTTGGTAGAGACATAAGCTCATCCTGGGTACACTTTTTAGTGTACAAGGTTCTGTGAAAAGTGGATGAGGGTACTTCTCAAGCCATTAAATTATAGTGGACTGTCTTTTTTTTCTTTAGCAAAATTATGTTTTGGGAGTATGAAATTTAAACTTATATCTGCCATTTGTAAGATACGAAGTCATAGTATGAGTATTTTTGGGGTTTTGTTTGCTTTTTTTAGAGTTGGGGTCTTTTAGGATAGAATTCCCTTTTCCTTAACCACTTAAAGCTTGAGAACAAAGATTTGGAAACCTTTTTTGGGTAGCAGGTCACTTTATTAATCTGATAAAAACTGTGGTTTCTGTTTCCAGAAAAAGACAGATACATATACATGTTTGTTCAACAGATTTATTCAGCACGTATTTATTGAATAGCTAACATCTGCCAGGCATAGTTTATAGATGTTTAGGATATACCAGTGAACAAAAGAGAAAAAAAAACCCAAACAAACCTAAAAACCCTGCCTCTGTGGAGCTTATATTCTAGTGGAATCCAGTGGGTAATAAACAAGAATGTTATGTAGTATATTAGAATATGATAAATGCTGTGGGAAAAAAATAGATACTGTAAGGGAGTTGGAAAGAAATGGGAAGATGGTGGTTGTTGCAATTTAAATAGGGGAGTCAGGATAGGCCTCATAGAGAGGACGATGTTTGAGCAAAAGGCTAAAATGTATGGGAGTTAGCCCTGCGGAGTTCTGCAGCATGAGCTTCCCAGACAGAGGAGAATAGTCAGTGGAAGGGTCCTAAAGTGGACACAAGGAAGACAGTGTGGTGGGAGCAGAATGAGCAGGGGCTAGAGTGGTGTGTCAGTTTCCTGGGGCTGCCATTACAAGCACATGCTTGGTGGCTTAACACAACAGACATTTATTGTGCCACAGTTGTGGAGGTCAGAAGTCTGAAATTAAGATGTCGGTTGGCAGGGTTACTTCCTTCTGGGGGCTCTTAGGGACAGCCCATCCCATACTTCCTCCTTGCTTCTGGTGGCTCCTGGCAATCTTCGGTGGCAGTCCCCAGGAACGGGGGCGGGGGGGAGCGGTTAGGACTTGGACGGATCTTTCTGAGGACCTCCCATTCAGAGTTTACGTTGTCTGTTTTGACTTCTGAGGTAGGTGTGCACCGGTAAGGGGTGGGGGCACGTACAGTTACTCCTTGGGGCCCTTTTAAGGACTTTGGCTGAAATTGAAATGGGGAAGGCACTGGATGGTTTTGAGCAAAGAAGTGACATGATGTGATTTGCATTTTCTCTTATTTCTTTTTTTAAAAAAATTGATTTCTGCTTAGTAGAGACAACTCTCCCTGGGTTGCCCATGCTCTTCTCAAACTCCTAAGTTCAAACAGTCCTCCCACTTCGGCCTCCCATAGTGCATTATTTGCATGGTAAAAGGACAGAAGACTCCTTTGTGGACAGTAGATTGGGACAACAGGCTAGAAATAACGAGATAGGTGGGAGGCTATCATGCTAATTATTCACGTGAGAAATGATGGTGCTTACATCCATTTGCTAGTAGACTTGTGAAAAGTGTATGACTTCTGGATGTATTTTGAAGATAGAGCGACAGTATTTTCTGATGAGGTTTTAAATTTTTTTAGTCAGGATCTCACTCTGTTGCCCAGGCTGGAGTGCAGTGGTGTGATCACGGCTCACTGCAGCCTTGACCTCCCTGGCTCAAATGATCCTTCTACCTAAGCCTCCCAAGTAGATGGGACTATAGGTGTGTGCCACCATGCTCAGCTAAATTTAAAAATTTTCTGTAGAAATGGGATCTCACTATGTTGCCCAGGCTGGTCTTGAACTACTGGGCTCACGTGATCCTCTTGTCTCACCCTCCCCAAGTGTTGGGATTATAGGTATGAGCCATCATGCCTGGTCTCTGATGAATTTCACTGTAGGGTAGGGGTGAAAGAAAGGAGTCAAGGATGAATCCAAGGTTTGGGACTGCGCAGCTTAAAAGGATGGCGGTGTCAGGAGCTGACATGGGAAGGCTGTGTTTAGAGCAGGTTGTTAGTTTGTTTGTTTTTTTAAGATTGAGTCTTACTGTGTCGCCTAGGCTGGAGTGCAGTGGCGCAATCTTGGCTCACTTCAACCTCTGCTTCCCGGGTTCAAGTGATTCTCCTGCCTCGGCCTCCTGAGTAGCTGAGACTACAGGTGCCTGCCACCATACCCAGCTAGTTTTTGTATTTTTAGTAGAGACAGGGTTTCACCATGTTGGCCAGGCTGGTCTCGAATTCCTGAACTCAAGTGATCTGCCCACCTCAGCCTCCCAAAGTGCTGGGATTACAGGTGTGAGCCACGGCACCTGGCCTCTTGAGCTTAGTTTGGACACACTGAGGTTAACGCTGTATTAGATACTCAAGTGGAGATGCCAGGTAGACAGTTTTAAGATGGTGTAAGAGTCTGGAATTCATGTGAGAAACCTGGGTTGGAGATACATAGTTGTGAGTGTGTGGCAAGTGTAAGTAAAGTAAAGCTGGGAAACCAGAGGAGATTACCAGTGGAGTATAGGGGAGAGAAGAGAAAAGGTTCAAGGACAAAGTCCAGGGACGTTAAAAAGTCTGAGACAACAGTCAGCAACAAAAGCTGATAAAGAGATCAGCAAAAAAGGAGGAAAACCAAGAAATCGTAGACTATATTATATGGCATCCTGGAAGCCAGATGAGAAAAATGTATTCAAGCAGGAGGGGCAGATGAAGTGTGTCAAAAATCTGCTAAAAATCAGCTTAGGACTGAGAACTTATCATTGGATTTAGCAATGTGGAGAGATGATCTTGGCAAGATTAGTTTCAGTGGAGGGTTTGGTTCAACATTCTTACTGGAGTGGGTTTAAGAGAGAATGAAAGCAGAATTTGAGAGAGTGAGTATAGCACCTTTGTGAGGATATTTGCTGTAAAGGAGAATAGAGAAATAGGGTTGGAGCTAGTGGAAATTCAGTGAAGACATTTATAGAAGTAGCACGCTGCCTCAAAATCAGGTATAATTTCAGGGGATTAATGGGTACCCAAAATCCCCCTGTGAACCTGCAATTTAAAAACTGCTTGTCAGTAAAACCATGAGGCAGTAACTTCACTTCCTTCCTTGCGATTTCTCTTTTGTATTAAGATGTTGCATGGTTTGGTAATTAGATCAGTACAAGGAATGACAATTCCTATGTGTCTTCAGTTTTCTTTCTAAGGAATAGGCCTCAGTAGAAATTGGCCTTACATTTTTGGAAATCTATTTTATCCTAAGTATTTACCCAGGCATTCTAGATGAATTTAATCTTTATCACAATCCTATGTAACAGGTATTACCCCCATTTTATTATTGTGGGAAAATGGAGGCACGGAGAGATTCAATAACTTTCCCAGAGTCACTCAGCTAGGAAGTGGCAGAGCAGTTTTACTTTGTTTGTTATTATGTATTTGTTTTAAGACAGGATCTTGCCCTGTTGCCCAGGCTGGAGAGCAGTGGGACAGTCATAGCTCACTGCAGCCTTGACTTCCCAGGCTTAAGCAGCCCTCCCACCTCAGCCTCTGGGAACACAGGCCTGTGCCACCACACCCAGCTAATTAAAACAAATTTTTTTTTTTTTTTTTTTTGAGACGGAATCTTGCTCTGTTGCCAGGCTCTGGAGTACAGCAGCACGATCTTGGCTTACTGCGACCTCCGCCTCCTGGGTTCAAGTGATTTTCCTCCATCAGCCTCCTGAGTAGCTGGGACAACAGGTGTGTGCCACTATGCCCAGCTAATTTTTGTATTTTTAGTACAGACGAGGTTTCACCATGTTGGCCAGAATAGTCTCAATCTCTTGACCTTGTGATCTGCCTGCCTTGGGCTCCCAAAACCAAAGTGCTGGGATTGCCGGCGTGAGCCACCGTGCCTGGCCAAGATTTTTTTTTTTTTTTTGTAGAGACAAGATCTCACTATATTGCCCAGGCTGGTCTCAACCCTGGGCTCAAGTGATCCTTCTACCTTGGTCTCCCAGAGTGCTGTAATTACAGACATGAGCTACCACGCTTGGCCTCATGGTTCTTTAATTGTGGATGCTGATAAAGTTTGTGAGTGTGGGGCAGAGAAGTGAGGTGTAGGTAGGTGTTGAAGGGTAAGTGGTGCTTGGGAATTCTTTGAGATTTTCAACTGAAAGATTCTCTGAAAGAGGAAGCATTGTCCTCATGGATTGCTCTCAGATGACATAAAATAAATATAGTAAGATTATAATAGTTTTTATTTTAAGGACTTGAGAATAGCTTCTTTTCTTCCAGCAGAGAGGTAAGCATCCTGTTCCATTGTGTGATAGTTGTTGGCTGGCACACAGATCTCCTTTTTCTATTTCCAGCAGGTGAAATCACTTCCTCTTCACCTGTACTTTATTTTCTGGTCCTTTTGACAGTAGGGCTTGATATTTTGGTATACCCTGGATGGCATTGTTCTGTTGACTCAGATGACCTAAATTACTTGCTGTTTATTGTAAAGTGGTTCAAGTATGCTTTTGAGGTCCTAGAGTTAAAAATGGATGATTCTGAGTCAGTGTGGCTTGAAGAGCAGATCACTAAGGATCTCATAGTCCAGTGGGATGCAGCATTTGATCTGCTCCAGGTCACATCCCCTTTTTCTCTGCTGTTTGTGTTAGTCTTTGCTTTCTGAGGTAACTCAGGCATGTACTCGCTGTAATGTCTACCCAAAGCCAGTCTCATTAAGACCAGCCAAGGCCAGGAAATGGAGAGGAAATAATATATACGAGGGTGCTGGAGCCCAAACAGGTTGTCCTTTACCCCGAGGTACAGGTCAAATTAATGACAGAGCTGGCCTTAGAACCCAGTCTTCTTAATGCCTAAGTTAGTGACTTAGGCATTTTTTTTTTGAGACAGAATCTTGCCACCCGAGTAGCTGGGATTACAGGTGCGCAACACCATGCCTGGCTAATTTTTGTATTTTTTTGTGGAGATAGGGTTTCACCATGTTGGCCATACTGGTTTTCAACTCCTGGCCTCAAGTGATCCGCCTGCCTTGACCTCCCAAAGTGCTGGGATTACAGGCATAAGCTGCTCCTGGCAACTAAGTTAATGTTTTTTAAATAAAGGAGTGTAAGCACTTTTATGTAATCATAAATTTTCATCATCATTATAATGAATGCATAATGTATCATAAGTGTTTTCTGTTTTTTACTGTTGTAACACTATGGATCTTTTTATTTTCATTCAGTAAATAAGTAATTGTCATTATTCTAGGCACTGAGGATATGATAATAAATAAATAGAAGAAGATCTCTGCTCTCATGGAGTTTACATTCTTTCTTTTTTTTTGAGACAGAGTCTTGCTGGAGTGCAGTGGTGTGATCTTGGCTCACTGCAGCCTCCGCCTCCCGGGTTCGAGCAATTCTCCTGTCTCAGTCCTTTGAGTACCTGGGACTACAGGCACCTGCCACCATGCCCGGCTAATTTTTGTTATTTTTAGTAGAGAGGGAGTTTCACCTTGTTGGTCAGGCTGATCTCGAACTCCTGGACCTCAGTTGATCTACCCACCTCGGCCTCTCAAAGTGCTGGGATTACAGGTGTGAGCCACCGCGCCCAGCCTAATTTTTGTATTTTTAGTAGAGATGGGATTTCACCATGTTGTTGGCCAGGCTGGTCTTGAACTCCTGACCTCGTGATCTGCCCACCTCAGCCTCCCAAACCGCCGGGATTACAGGCGTGAGCCACTGCGCCCGGCTGGAATGTATATTCTAGCAGATAAATGTCATCTCATATTTACAGTTATTTCCTTAGGATAGAGTCTAAGTAATGTTACGCATAAAATTGTTGAGTAACTGGAGTGGGCGTGGTGGCTCACGCCTGTAATCCCAGCACTTTGGGAGGCCGAGGCAGGCAGATTTCTTGAGGTCAGGAGTTCGAGACCAGCCTGGCCAACATGGCAAAACCCCATCTCTACTAAAAATACAAAAATTAGCCAGGCGTGGTGGCGCATCCCTGTAATCCCAGCCACTTGGGAGCTGAGGCAGGAGAATTGCTTGAACCCAAGAGACTGAGGTTGCAGTGAGCCAAGATTGCACCACTGCACTGTAGCCTGAGTGACAGAGTGAGACTGTCTCAAAACAAACCAAAACCAAAACTGTTTAGTATTTCTTTTTTTCTTTCTTTCTTTCTTTCTTTTTTTTTTTTTTGGGAGATGAGATCACAGTGGCATGATCTTGACTCACTGCAGCATCCGCCTCCTAGACTCAGGTGATCCTCCTTCCTCAGCCTCCTGAGTAGCTGGGACTACAGGCACATACCACCACAACTGAGTAGTTTTTGTATTTTTTGCAGAGAAGGGGTTTTGCCATGTTGCCCAGGCTGGTCTTGAACTCCTGGGCTCAAGCAATCCTCCTGCCTCGGCTTCCCGAAGTGCTGGAATTACAGTTATGAGCCATCACTCCCAAACCACTGTATTTCTGAACATCAGAATCAACTTTCTTTTAAGCTCTGTAAAAAATGAAGTCTTTTATGGTATTTTTCTTTGCTTAAAATGTATAGTGTTTGCTCTCTCACATACAAGTGTTATCACAAATTAAACTGAGTAGGGACCTCTGAAAGGAAGTTTAAGTATCATTGGTTCTTGGTAAGTAAAGAACATTTTCACTAGATTGCTAAAATATATAAATAGATCTTGTGATTTTTGGCATGCCTGAGAAAATTTTCAGGTAATTTATTGTAAATTTCACTGTACATCAAGAAACATCTTCTTAGAGCTGAATACAGCAGAGAGACTTTAAGACAACAGTCTATGTGGGGTCATCACAGTGAGAATTATTTGATACTTTGTCTAATACATTGGATAACTTTTATGTAATGGCTTGAGGTAAGTCAGTTCTTGCTGTTTGTTTAGTGTGGTGACTGTAAGAAATGGTTGGAGAAAAGGAATGATTGAGCTGCTGTATTCTTATTACTTCTAATTACCCATTCTTCAGGGTAGATAGTATTATTACTCATTTCCAGATGAGGAAATGGAGGTTCAGAGAATTAATTTGTGCAGGGTATCACTATTAGTAATATAACATTTGGGCTTCAAATTGAGGTCTGGGTAGTTAAAGCTTTTTTTTTTTTTAATTTTTTTTAACCATACCATATACTTTTAATAAAAGTGTGACACTTTGGGGCTGGGCGCGGTGGCTCACGCCTGTAATCCCAGCACTTTGGGAGGCCGAGGCAGGCGGATCACGAGGTCAGGAGATCGAGACCGTCCTGGCTAATGCGGTGAAACCCCGTCTCTGCTAAAAAAAAAAAAAAAATACGAAAATTAGCCAGGTGAGATGGCGGTCACCTGTAGTCCCAGCTACTCAGGAGGCTGAGGCAGGAGAATGGCGTGAACCCGGGAGGCGGAACTTGTAGTGAGCTGAGATTGTGCCATTGCACTCCAGCCTGGGCGACAGAGGAAGACTCCGTCTCAAAAAAAAAAAGTATGACACTTTGTTTTCAGAGTGACCTGTCTAAAACTACTGTTTTCTTTTAATTTCATGTAGAAAATACAATGTTCATTCTCTTCTGTTTTCCTATTTTCTTGATATTTTTATTCAAAAAATTCTAAAAATTAAACCTAGGCTTGGGTATTCTCTTTGTTCTTTCTCCCTTCACAGTCAGCTCTATTATTAAATTTTAATGGTATAAAACATAAGAAAAATATTTGGTGACACTTGATACTATGTATTTTCTAGAAAGGCAAAGAGAAAGTCTGGACATCTTAGATAAGCCAATACTTTCCGGAAATGGAAGCACCCATAAAACTTAACTTAAGTAGGTTGCAGTGTAAATGTTAGCAGATGAAATATTGATAACTTTCTTTCTTGTTCTACTTAGAGCTCCTTCGGTGAAGTGCTTATTGGCTTCACTCAGAGTAAGTGGTTCTAATTTTTGACTTTGATACTGTTTTAACATTCAGTAAAAGAAAGTATTTAGGTCTGGTGTGGTGGCTCATGCCTGTAATCCTTGCACTTTGGGAGGTGGAGACAGGCAGATAGCTTGAGCCCAGGAGTTCGAGACCAGCCTGGGCAATATGGTGAAACCCCACCTACACACAGACACACACACACACAAAATTATTTGGCCAAGGTGGCACATGCCTACACTCTCAGCTATTTGCAGAGGCTGAGGTGGGAGGATCACCTGATCCCGGGGAGGTTGAGGCTGCAGTGAGCCATGATGATGTGCTCCAGCTTGGGTGACAGTGACACCCTGCTTCAAAAATAAATAAATAAGTAAATAAATAAAAGAAAAAAGAATTTAAGGGGAAGTTCAAACATTGATGGTTTTTAGAAGAAGGAAAGAGGAAAACTTAGTTATAAAATTTGGTAAGTTGTATATTACATGCTTAATAGAATGAAACAGTGTTTTGGGGCTAGGTGGTGGTGGCTCATACCTGTAGTCCTGCACTTTGGGAGGCCAAGCTGGGCAGATCACATGAGGTTCAAGACCAGCCTGGCCAACATGGCAAAACCCTGTCTCTACTCAAAATACAACAATTAGTGGGGCATGGTGGCGTACATCTGTAGTCCCAGCTACTTGGAAGGCTGAGGCATGAGAATCGCTTGAACCTGGGAAGGAGAGGTTGCAGTGAGCCAGTATCATGCCACTGCAGTCCAGCCTGGGTGACAGAGGGAGCCCCTGTCTTAAAAAAGAAAAGAATGAGACAGTGAAGAAAGTAACCTGGTAACTTCAGGTGAGTGAAAAAATTAGAAAATTACTGAGCCATTTAAAGTGAGAGGAAATTTAAAGTTTAGGAAATTTATATAAGAAATGGTTTGTGAAAATAGGAAGAATGTATTATTGTGTTATGAATAATAAACAGATGAAGAATTTAGAGATTATTACAATTGGTATGGAAACTATGTACTAATTTGGTGTTTACTTGAATATATTTGAACTAATTATGAACCATGTTTTCAGTGGAAAGATGTCTCAGTTAAGCAAAAGTTTAACCTGGGTGGCATGATTGCTAAGAACACAGATGCAGAATCCAAGACTGCCTGGGTTTAAATCTGAGCTCTACCACATAGAAGCTTTTTATTAATGAGGAAGTTGCTTAACCTCCCTGGGCCTCAGCTTCCTCAATACAAAATGGAGATAGTAATAATACCTACCTCATAAAATTGTTATAAGAGTTAGATGAGTTAATATATGCAAAGCTTAAGTGATGAAAGAGGTAAAATATTCCAGTGTTTATCAAACACCCACCATGTGTATTTTATTTATTTATTTTTTGTTTTTATGTTAGTTACTTGTTTTCTAGAAAACATGAAATAACCAGCATGTGTGTTTAATGTTAGGTGCTAGAAAATACAGTTAAGGGAAAAAATTGTCTTTTAAAAAAGTTTATTTGTTTAGTTTTTAGAGGCAAGATCTTACTGTGTTGTCCAGGCTGGAGCACAGTGGCGTGATTGTAGCTCACTGCAGCCTCTGCTTCTGGGCTCAAGAGATCCTCTCATCTCAGCCTCCTGAGTACCTGGAACTACAGGTGTGTGCCACCACATCTGGCTAATTTTATTTTTTTTTTATTTTTGCTGAGACCGGGTCAGGGTCTTACTTTGTTGCCCATGCTGGTCTTGAATGTCTAGCTTTAAGAAGTCTTCCTGCCTCAGCCTCCCAAATTGTTGGGATTATAGGTGTGAGCCACTGTTCCTGGCCCAGAAAAAATTTATAAAGAAAGAAGAAATGTGGCCGGGCGCGGTGACTCATGCCTGTAATCCCAGCACTTTGGGAGGCCAAGGCAGGCGGATCACAGGGTCAAGAGATCAAGACCATCCTGGCCAACATGGTGAAACCCTGCCTCTACTAAAAATACAAAAATTAGCCGGGCATGGTGGCGTGCACCTGTAGTCCCAGCTACTTGGGAGGCTGAGGCAGGAAAATCGCTTGAACCCAGGAGGCGGAGGCTGCAGTGAGTTGAGATCGCGCCACTGCACTCCAGCCTGCTGGCACAGCGAGACTCTGTCTCAAAAAAAAAAGAAAGAAGAAATGCTACTATGAAAGGAGATATGGGGCTTTTCTCATGATTTAATTCTCCTCAGCTGGAATAATGAAATAGTTTTTAAGGAAAAGCAGATGAGGGTTGGACTATTGAGGAGTTAAAATATCCACCAATGAATGAGCACTTTCATGTTGATCATGTTTATGTCCTTGAGAAGATGAGATAAAGCATGGTTTTATTCTGTATAATAGGCTAGTAATTCTTGTTTGATTCTTTTAAGTCATTTAAATAAGTTAGATTTCTTATAGGTTTTAATAGTTTGCCAAAATGATGGCCCAGCGTAGTGGCTCACGCCTGTAATCCTAGCACTTTGGGAGGCCAAGGTGGGCAGATCACCTGAGGTCGGGAGTTCGAGACCAGCCTGACCAACATGGAGAAACCCCATCTCTACTAAAAATACAAAATTAGCCGGGCGTGGTGGCACATGCCTGTAATCCCAGCTACTAGGGAGGCTGAGGCAGGAGAATCGCTTGGACCCAGGAGGTTGTGGTGAGCTGAGATCATGCTATTGCACTCCAGCCTGGGCAACAAGAGTGAAACTCCATCTCCGGAAAAAAAAAAAAAGTAGTTTGCCAAAATGAAGGAGATAATATTAAATTCCTACAAGCAGTGAGTGTAAACCAGAGAAAGTAGAAGTGAAGTCTGAAACATGCTGAAATGAGGAAAACTGAGAACCAAAGAAAGACAGTTTCTGTTGAGGCTGGAGAACAAATGCATCTGGAGTATTCAGGATTGCTGGTGATTATGGCCAGAGAATGGGATGACTCGATTGAATGGCTTTAGAGGTGGAGCAAGTTGTGGCTGCGTGTGTGGATTCGTGGAGAGAGGACACCTAGGAACCAGGTACCTGGTTAGATAAGTACATTTTTGTTGCCATCACCCTGGATTATGACAGGATCCCATTGAGAAGGAAGGCTATGAGCTGATGTCAAAGACTTGAGTAAATGAGTGGGAACGATCACCTAGAGATCATTCTATTAAAATTCTATGGCAGTTCTTTTGTGACAGTTCTCCTTCTCGTTGTCTTTGACTATCATTGATATCAAATGTGTGTACGGTGTTGTAACTTGCTTTACATATAACTTTTTTGTTGAGATGGTGTCTCCTCACTCTGTCACCCAGGCTGGAGTGCAGTGGCGCAATCTCAGCTCACTGCAATATCTGCTTCCCAGGTTCAAGCAATTCTCCTGCCTCAGCCTCCCAAGTAGCTGGAATTACAGACGCACACCACCAGGCCCGGCTGATTTTTGTATTTTTAGTAGAGACAGGGTTTCACCATGTTGGTCAGGCTGGTCTTGAACTCCAGAGCTCAAGTGATTGGCCCACCTTGGCCTCCCAAAATGCTGGGATTACAGGTGTGAGCTACCGCACCCAGCTAATTTTTGTATTTTTTTACATGAGGTTTTGCCATGTCGAGCAGGCTGGTCTTGAACTCCAGAGCTCAAGTGATTGGCCCACCTTGGCCTCTCAAAGCGCTGGGATTTCAGGTGTGAGCCACTGCACCCGGCCAGCAACCTCCTTTCAGCATCTGCTTTCTTTGGATGAGAGTTGTTATGAAGACATATCATCTGGTTATGATTTAATATAATTACATATTATTGCTATAGCATTTCAAAGCATGAAATACTTCTTGAACATCTCTATTTAGACAGATGTTTTGACTTTTAGATCTTTAGGTTAAGATGACAATAGTAACATTTTTGGACCTTAAAATTCACGAAAACTTTCTTTGGTAATTCAATCAGCAAATTGATATTTTATTAAAGGTGCAGACCAGATACTCACTTCTTCAACAAAGTTTCTCTCTTTCTCTCTCTCTCTTTTTTTTTTAAAGAGGTAAATTTCTTAGTCACCCAGGCTGGAATACGGCACAATCTCTGCTCACTGCAACCTTCACCTCCTGGGTTCAAGCGATTCTTGTACCTCAGCTTCCCAAGTAGCTGGGATTACACGCATGTGCCACCAAGCCTGGCTAATTTTTGTACTTTTAATAGATGGGGTTTTGCCATCTGGGGTTTTCACAGCCTGGGTTGACCCGGCTGACCTTGAACTCCTGGCCTCAAGTGATCCACCTGCCTCAGCCTCCCAAAGTGCTGGGATTACAGGCATGAACCACTGTGCCCGGCCCGTAAATTTCTTTTTCTTTTCTTTTTTTGAGACTGAGTCTTGCTGTGTCGCCCAGGCTGGAGTGCAGTGGCCAGTCTCAGCTCACTGCAACCTCTACCTTCCGGGTTCAAGTGATTCTTCTGCCTCAGCCTCCTGAGTAGCTGCTGGGACTACAGGTGCCCACCACCATGCCCAACTAATTATTTTGTAGTTTTGGTTGAAATGGGGTTTCACCATGTTGGCTAGGCTGGTGTTGAACTCCTGATCTCAGGTGATCCACCTGCCTTGGCCTCTCAAAAGTGCTGGGATTATAGGTGTGAGTCACCATGTTCGGCCAAATTTCTTCTTCTTAGAAACACTGATTTTCCTTGTTGAGTTCCTCAAAGCCATTGGAAAGTTCTTATCAGAGCAAGGTACAGTATTTTTTTTTTCCTTGGTAGATTTCTAGGTTTACTTTGTAAGATTGTACTTAGAATGATGCTTCAAGAGGATAAAGTACAGAGTTGCATGTATCAGGAACAAATATCTCAGGTAGCGATGTTTCAGTCCAGTGTAGTGACAGGTTATATCTAGTAATTAAAAAAAATAAGCATGTGTTTGTAACTGAGTATATATTTCAATATAAAACAGTTGAAGCTCCTGCCTTCATGGAGTTTATAGAGATAACAGCTATCTGTATTTTGGTGTCTTTTCTTCCAGTCTGTTTTTCTAGTTATATGCATTATAAGATTGGGATTATTTTACAGAATTGGGTATATAGATATTACATATGTACATATACATATGACAGTACATACATACAAAATTTTATATCTTTTGCTAAACAGCATTTGCAGCAGTTTCTCACAAATCTCTAAAAACCTATTTTATCTCTTTTTTCTGATAGTGAAGTTAGTATATGCCAATTATAAACTTTACATAATGCAAAAAAATGTTTAGCAAATAAAAGTTCCTAATAGTTTTTTTTTTTTTTTTTTGAAACAAGTGTCTCTGTGTCACCCAGGCTGGAGTGTAATGTCATAATCTCAGCTCACTGCAACCTCCACCTCCCGGGTTCAAGCGACTCTCCTGCTTCAGCCTCCCTAGTAGCTAGGACTTCAGGCGTGCGTCATCACGTCCGGCTAATTTTTTGTATTTTTAGTAGAGATGGGGTTTCGTGATATTGGCCAGGCTGGACTCGAACTCCTGACCTCAAGTGATCCACCTGCCTTGGCCTCCCAAAGTTCTGGGATTAGGTGTGAGCCGTAACCCCTGGCCAAGTTTCTAATAATTCTAATCTCCAAAATGATAACTGTTAGGGGTTTCATGTTTTTTCTCTAAAAAACATCTATGCTATATGCATTTTCTTTTTCATTACATTGTTTTCCCCCAATAGGTGGGTTGTTACATCTCCTTAGTGGATTCTGACTGCTGTAGTTATTTTCTGTCTTTTTTTAATTAATAGAAATAGGATTTTACTCTACATACTGTACTGAGACTTGCTTTTTAATCTTAACCACAAATCATGAACATTTCCCCAAACAGGTGCACACATAGTCTATTTTTTAATAATTACAGGTATTCCATAAGAAAACATGTTAGTGTTATAATTTGGCCAGTTTTCAACTGATAGATGTTTAGATTGCATTCAGTTATTTGCTATTATGAATGATGCTGCAGTTAACATCCTTGTCAATATCTTTCTGTAAACCTGGAAATATTTTTACAGGATGAATTCCTAAAAATAGAGTTACTGAGTCAAAGGTTAGGCATATTTTAGATTTTAGTAGAAATTGCCAAATTACCCTCTAAAAAAGATTGTACCAATTTACATTCCTGTGGGCAGTACATTAGCCATAGGTTTTCAAAATGCAGCATTTTATTGAGTGCTTGCAGTTTGCCACAATGTTGTTCTACGTCACTGTACCCTTCCTTTGTTCTTCATGGAGTGTTAAGTGTAGTTATTTCCACAGATGAGGAAATTGAAGACAGAGCTAGTACGTAGTAGGGCTATAAGTAGACTGAGACAGTCTGCTTCTCGAGGCTGTGCTCTCTATCAATAGGTGACATTTTCTCTAAATCTAGTTTTGGCCAAAACATTCAGTGATGTTACAGTATTGAAAATGTAGGTTTGCATTATTGAGAAAGTAAGGCCCTAATTATCCATAATCCACGGGGAATGACCCCCTACAGTCATCCTTTAAAAAAAAAAAATTTTAAATAAGTACCCATTCTGTGTCAGGTACTGTAACTGTACCTCATGACAATACCTTACTTAACTATTTCAATAATATTCTGAAATAAGAATGTTTACTCCATTACAGGTGAAAACACTGTTCACTGGTATTGACCCTTTGTGTTACAGAACTTTTGGTGATAGTTGTTTCAAGCTTTGTTTTAGAAAATTTCCAATATTATTAGTGTACTTAAAAATTAATGATGTTGGCCGGGCACGGTGGCTCACGCCTGTAATCTCAGCACTTTGGTAGGCTGAGGTGGGCGGATTACCTGAGGTCAGGAGTTCAAGACCAGTCTGGCCAACATGGTGAAACCCCATCTCTACTAAAAATACAAAAAATTAGCCAGGTGCAGTGGTGTGCACCTGGAATCCCTTGAGGGTGAGGTGCTGAGGCTTGAGAATCGGTTGGACCTGGGAGATGGAGGTTGTGGTGAGCTGAGATTGTGCCACTGCACTCCAGCCTGGGCAACAGAGCGAGACTTTGTCTCAAAAAAATAAAAATAAAAATTGTGTGGCCTGGGTGTGATGACTCGTCTGTAATCCCAGCATTTTGGTAGGCTGAGTCAGAAGTATCGCTTGAGTCCAGGAGTTCGAGACCAGCCTGGGCAGAGACCCCATCTCTACAAAAATAAAATAATAAAGTTAGCTGGGCATGATAGCATGAGCCTGTAGTCCCAGGTACTTGGGAGGCCGAGGTGGGAGGATCGCTTGAGCCTTGGAGGTTGAAGCTGGAGTGAGCCATGACTGTATCACTGCACCTCACCCCAGGTGAGCGATTGAGACCCTGTCTCCAAACAAACCAAAATGATGTGTTTTACATCCTTTAAAGTGTTTGGAGTTTTACAACTTTAAAAATGGTTCAGAATTCAGTGTCTTAAGGTTGTCCTTCAAGAATTAGGCATCTGCCTATCACTTTGTACCTGGACAGTCATTTATTGGGTCGGTGATTTTTTAATGGAATACTGTGGATTGGGATTGGAAGTGCAGTATTTTAAATCTTCCATATATGATTGTTTTTTGTGTTTTCCTTGAAATTGCTTTTTTCCTAAAAATAAAATACAGCAGCAGTTTACCCCCCAAAACAAAGTTTTTTACTCCTTTTACTCAGATCATTGGGTAAAAACATTTACTCAAATCAGTGATTTACTATGTGAGGTAGTAAACATTTTAGGCTATGTGGGCCAGATGGTCACAACTACTCAACTCTGCCCTTATAGCCCCAAAACATGGATACATGCTTTTATAGCAAATGGGTATGTCTGTGTTCCTATACAATTTATTTGTAAAAACAGGTTGTAGTCCAGATGTGGCCTGTGGGCCATCGTGTGCCAGCCGCTGGCCTCTAGAAGTTGCCTGATGAACGTTTTCCCCTAAGGATGATGAATTCCTTCTCTGAGTACACAGTTTCTCTTGGAACTTGGGGTGTGAAATGGATTTCCTTTGTCCTCCTAGTCCACACCCACACTTTTGAAACTTTAGAGCTCTTGCATTATGAGAATAGAACCAAAGGCTCTTGAGGGACAAGCGTCAGTGTTGTTAACATGTATTGATAAGTGAGTGAATTCACATCTTTTGTGTTGTAAACAGAACTCTTGAACACCTAACTGGCCTGTAAATTTCTTCATTTTCTTTAACAGAAAAGTTTACTGTCCGGTTCTTTATGGTAGGCACTACCCTCATGTGACTATTTAAATTAACTTAAATAAAATTTAAAGTTAAGTTCTTCAATCACACTAGCTGCATTTCAAGTGTTCAGTGGCTACACGTTGACCAGTGGCTGCTGTATTGGCCAGCACAGATAAAGAATATTTCCATTATTCCCGAAAGTTCTGTTGGACAATACTCGTCTAGAATTCTGACTGAAGGGTTAGACAAAAAGGACATAGAAATGATATTAAAGTATAATGAATGAATGATACTTTGATTGTCTTCTGAAATGGATATTGTGGTTTATACAACTTTCCTGGAAAGAATGTTTTTCCATGGTTAGAATTAGAGTGCAGAGTATTCCTGTGTGAGTACATAAATAATCAAATTTCCTCTTAGGTTTCTATCTTTAAGGTATAGCCGAAAATCAAGATTCCAGAAACACATTCTTTTTACATTATTTGGAAGAAAGTCATTATGCTACTAAGTAATTCTAAAGAAAAAGACATCATTCAGCTAATGGATGCCTCATGAAGTCATGGCCTTTGTATTCCAAATGGCCTGTGGCTATTTCAAGTGTTCCTTCTGTATCACTCCACCACATACTCTTTTCTCCATCACTTTTATTTATTCATTTTTTTAAATTTTATTTTATTTTATTTTATTTTATTTTATTTTATTTTATTTTGAGACGGAGTCTCACTCTGTCGCCCAGGCTGGAGTGCAGTGGCC
>NW_012098654.1:3522755-3540425 GCF_000951045.1 Mandrillus leucophaeus | reverse complement strand
CTATCGTAACAACATAGGACAGTTTCTTTTCTTTTGAGACAGTGCCTCACTCTGCAGCCCAGGTTGGAGTGCAGTGGTGCAATCTTGATTTACTACAGCCTCAACTTGCTGGTTCAAGTGATCCTCCTGCCTTGGCCTCCCAGGTAGCTGGGACTAATACAGATGTGTACCACATCACCCAGCTAATTTTGACTTGTTTTTGATAGAGCTGAGATCTCACCATGTTGCCCAGGCTGGTCTCAAACTCTGGCTCAAGCGATTCTCCTGTCCCGGACTGCTAAAGTGTTGGGATTACAGGCATGAGCCACTGTGCCTGGACTCTGTTGCTTTTATTTCAATTATTTATTAAACCTTGGATTCCTGGTCTACTTTCTTATACCACCCATCCTTCCGTTCTGTTTCCTGAATTGATGACCTCATTTCCTATTTCACAGAGAAAATAGAAGCCATCAAATTAGAACCTCTGAGTTTTCAGCCAGTAATGCTACATGCCAGTGATTCCCAACTACTTAGACAGTTTCTGGTGTAGAAAATGAATAGTCAATTTATTGAAGTTAAAAAGTTTAAAGTCCAGTTTTCCTTAAGCCTTGAATTCAGTTTATAAATCATATTAGTCTATTCATTAATTCAGTACATTTTATATAAAAGTAAATGAAAAATACAGCTTTTGATACATGTTGATTAATTCAAATTGAATTAATTCTGATTAAATATCCGGTTCTACTTATAAACATAACTAACATTAAGTTGCATTTTACAATTAGATAAACAAATGCCCAAGAAAGCTTCCAACCTCTTAAAACCTTCTTTAAGTCCTTATACAACTTTTGTAAATATAATTAAATTTCACAATACAATGAATTTCCCTGTTCCCAAACATGTCTTTCTGTGTTTTCCTGTTTTGATAAATGCTACTCAGTTTTCTAAGTAAGTAACCCTGGGCTGTGTTGATTCCTTCTCTTCTCCTCACTGTATAGAATCAAGTATTGTTTCTTTTTCCTGTATCTCTTATCACTTCCTAATCCATTACACTAGTTCAGGCCACTGTCTCTCTTTTTTTTTTTTTTTTTTTTGAGTCTTGCTCTGTCACCTAGGCTGGAGTGCAAGGGTGTGATCTTGGCTCACTGCAACCTCTGCCTCCTGGATTCAAGTAATTCTCCCACGTCAGCCTCCTGAGTAACTGGGACTATAGGTGCGTGCCACCATGCCCAACTAATTTTTTGTATTTTTAGTAGAGATGGGGTTTCACCGTGTTGGCCAGGCTGGTCTTGAACTCCTGACCTCAAGTTGTCTGCCAGCCTCGGCCTCCCAAATGCTGGGATTATAGGCATGAGCCACTGCACCTGGTCACTGTCTCTTGCTTGAATTACTTTATAGATTCCAAACCAGTTGGCATGTTCAAATCCTCTGCCCTTCTAATTTTGTTCTTTATTACTGTAGTCCTTTTGATCTTTTGTTTGTTTTTTTTGTTTTGTTGTTGTTGTTGTTTTGAGATGGAGTTTCACTCTTGCCTGGGTAGGACTGCAATGTTGCAATCTCAGCTCACTGTATCCTCCGCCTCCCAGGTTCAAGTGATTCTCCTGCCTCAGCCTCCCAGTTAACTGGGATTACAGGCATGTGCCAGCATGCCCGGCTAATTTTTTTTTTTTTTTTTTTTTTTTTTTTTTTTTTTTTTTGCGATGGGAGTCTTGCTCTGTCGCCCAGACTGGAGTGCAGTGGCGTGATCTCAGCTAACTGTATCCTCCGCCTCCCAGGTTCAAGTGATTCTCCTGCCTCAGCCCCCTGAGTAGCCAGGACTACAGGTATGTGCCAGCATGCCCTGCTAATTTTTGTATTTTTAGTAGAGACGGGGTTTCACCATGTTGACCAGGCTGATTTTGAACTCCTGACCTCAGGTGATCCACCCACCTCAGCCTCCCGAAGTGCTGGGATTACATACATGAGCCACCACGTCCAACTTTTTGTTTTATAACTGCTTTATTGAGATACAATTCACCTATCATTCAATTTACCTACTTAAAGTGTACAATTCAATTGTTTTTTGTGTTCACAGAGTTGTGCAATCATCACTGCAGTTTCAGAACATTTAATTATGCCCAGAAGAAATCCTGTATCCATGAGCAGTTACTCATTTCCTCCTCTACTCATCCCCCAGCCCTCAGCAGCCCTTAATCTTCTTTCTGTCTTTATGGATTTGCCTGTTCTGGACATTTCACGTTAATTGAATCATGTAGTCTTTTGTAACTGGCTGCTTTGACTTAGTATAATGTTTTCAAGGTTCACCCATGTGGTAGCATAACATCTGTACTTCATTCCCAATAAATGCCAAATAATAGTCCATTGTGTGTCTATACCACATTTTATTTATTCACTAGTTGATGGACACTTTGATTGGTTCTGCTTTTTGGCTATTAAAAAATGCTACTGAGAGCATTCATGTACAAACTTCTGTGAGGATGTGTGCTTGCAGTTCTCTTGGGGTGACTTCCGAAGCCTAAGAGTGAACTTTTTGGGGCTTATGGAACCTCTGTTGAACATTTTGAGAAACTGACAAACTGTTATCCAAAGTGGCTACACCATGTTACAATTTTACTAGCAATGTATGAACCTTGCAGTTTTTCCACATCATCACTAATACTTATTATCTGGGTTTTGGATTATAGCCATTCTGATGGGCATAAAGTGGTATCTTACATTTTGATTTGCATTTCCTTAATGAGGTTGAGCCTCTGTCTTGTGCCTGTTGGCCCTTTGCTTTTTTGGAGCCTTTGATCTTTTAGAAATAGAAATCTGGGTAACTTACTTCCCTGAGTAATGCCTGTGTGGTGTACATTCTTCTCTTCTTAGTCTGGTCAACTCTTGCTTGCTTGTTTGCTTCAGTTTACATGTAATTTTCTTCAGGGAGCCTTCCTTGAACCCCAGCTGTTAGCATTCAACCCACTCTATTGTTGTGATTGTTTATCTATACTTCCTTTCTGACCACACTAAGCATAGTTAACGGAGATTGTCCTTGACTTGTGATCGACTGGATGACTGAATACATAGATGACTGTACCTTTTTTTTTTTTTTTTAAACATTTAACTTAAAAAGAAAAAAATTCTGTCTCGGAGTTAATTGTACCTGAAGCAGTATTTCGTGATTTTTGTGCGTTCCTTGTTTCCTCGCATTTTCCAGACGGCACTAAGGCACCTGGGTAGGATCCTATAGAGAGCGATGCATTGCAGTTGCTCTTTGTATGGTATACTTCCCCCAAGAGTCATAGATGAGGCGAATCCCGTGTGTACTCTGAGGCCAGGGCTGAGTGCATAAGGAGCGGCTGCAACTTGCCCTGGGGATATTCTTTGACCTGGAGGAGGTAGTGACGAGGGAAAGGGAAGACAGCATGGGAACCATCTTGATAAGAAGCATGGGGCTCTGAGAAATAGCCTCCTAGGACTGATACAGGGCAGCTGGTGGCAGAGGTCTTCTTGACCTTGAGTTAGCTGTTTGAGTGAGAATAAATACGCTCAGTCAACTAGCACCTTCACTTCTTGAATTATAGGAGGGACTTTTTTTTTTTTTTTTTTTTAAGATGGAGTCTTAATCTGTCACCAGGCTGGAGTGCAGTGGCGTGATCTCGGCTTACTGCAACCTCTGCCTTCTGGGTTCAAGCGATTCTCCTGCCTCAGCCTCCCAAGTAGCTGGGACTACAGGCGCGCGCACCACCACACCCAGCTAATTTTTGTATTTTTAGTAGAGACGGGGCTTCACCATGTTGGCCAGGATGGCCTCTATCTCCTGACCTCATGATCCGCCCACCTCGGCCTCCCAAAGTGCTGGGATCACAGGCGTGAGCCACTGCGCTCGGCCCTTTTTTTTTTTTTGGAGACAGAGTCCAGCTCTGTCACCCAGGCTGGAGTGCAGTAGCATGATCTTGCCTCACTGCAACCTCTGCCTCCCAGGGTCAGGTAATTCTCCTGCCTCAGCCTCCTGAGTAGCTGGGATTAGAGGTGCGCGCCTCCACGTCTGGCTGATTTTTTAATATTTTTAGTTGAGATGAGGTTTCATTATGTTGGTCAGGCTGGTCTCAAACTCCTGACCTCAAATGATCCACGCGCCTCAGCCTCCCAAAGTGCTGGGATTACAGGTGTGAGCCACTGCGCCCAGCTGGACATCATTTTTAATACTGCATAGAAACTTGATTATCAGGATAGATTTTTTTTCTTTTAGTTTTCAAGAAGTACCTCTTACTTATTTTTTTTTTTAGTACAATTTATTTCTGAACTGAGAAGTGAATACACCCTATAATTTTTATTGAGCTATACAAAAACAAATAGAATCTGGATTTGTTCCTATGGTTGTAACTACTGAGGTAAATATTATCTTTCTCCATCAGGGTGTCTAGAAATAATCTTCTGTTTTCATTTTTGTCCTCTAAACCTGCTATATATTGCAGATAGGAAATTTCTGAGTCAGTGTTTTCTTTTTTTAAGCTTACTGGACCCTAACTTGTTTTCATCTTGCATGCCTAGATTTTTGCTGATTGAGGGACTGTGATAATATTTTTTTTCCTCCTTTGCTCAAGAGTGTGACTTTACTGTAGAAGGCAAAAATACTAATTTTCCATGGTCCCAGGTCATTGAGGCATTTTGAACTCCTAGTCTTCATTTATGTGGCGTAGTTTCTCCATAAGCTTTGCCATAAGGGGAAGGAAAAGAGGAACTGACCTTATGGTGGAAGCATCAGTGTTTGGAGAAGAAGTATTGGGGAAATGAGGAGGAGGTTTTAAAAAGGGTGGTCACCTTGAATTGTTTAGTCCATTGTCAGAGGAAAGCCCTCCTGAGGCTTCATCCACAAGAACAAAAGCTGAGGCCCTAGGAAGTGTTCCTGGCCTCAGTGAATAGTAGAGTTAAGTGGTGCCTGACCTAGCTAACTGATTCTACTTTTTTTTTATCTTCAAATAAAATAAGCACCTTTCTCTGGCTATTCTAGGAAGCAAAAAGTTCTGGTTTCATGGAAATTATGATTAGTCTTCATAGTTTGTATGCTTTTTAAAAATTAAGTAAATGGACACAAGTTCTTGTGCTAAAAAACTTATGTTATAACCGAGAAAGCTGATTTATGATTTTTTCATTCATTTGTCAAATATTTAAGTACCTACTGTGTGCAAGTATGTTTTCACCAGAATTTGTGGGAGACTCACAGTTCAATTAGACATTGAACCTTCTCCTAAGGCGCTTGTCTTCCAGTAGGGTGACGATGCTTGTATGTTAGTACAGGTACTTGTGATATGAGGATGAAATTGGTAAGGGTCAAGTGAGGTACTGCTGAAGTTCAGAGGAGGAAGTAGTGACCTCTCCTTAGGGGAAGGAGATTACACAAGGTTGCCTAGAGAAGGAGAGGTTTGATCTGAATCTTGAAGGGTGGATTGGTGGGGAATGAGCCTTTTTGAAGGTGTTCTAGTAAAGGAGTGACATGATAGAGTTGTGTTTTAGGAAAGCTATTTCTAGTATATGATGAAAGGAAGAGAGTGAAGACTGGGTGGAAAATAATGAGAATCTAACCTTTCTTTTTTCTTTTTCTTTTTTTTTTTCCGAGACGGAGTTTCACTCTTGTTGCCCAGTATGGAGTGCAATGGCACAATCTTGGCTCACTGCAACCTCTGCCTCTTGGGTTTAAGTGAGTCTCCTGCATCAGCCTCCTGAGTAGCTGGGATTACAGGCATGCACCACCATGCCCGACTACTTTTTTGTATGTTTAGTAGAGATGGGGTTTCTCCATGTTGGTCAGGCTGGTCTGGAACTCCTGACCTTAGGTGATCTGCCTGCGTCGACCTCCCAAAGTGCTGGGATTACAGGCATGAGCCACAGTGCCTGGCCGAGAATCTAACCTTTCTAACTGTAGGGGAAATGAAGAGGTGTGACAGATGTGAGACGTTGTAGAGGTAGAATTAGTTGGATTTGGCAATTGTTAGAACAAGGCATTTAGTCTTACATGTAGGGGAGGTGTGAAGCATAGGTAATTTGCATTACCTATCTGCGCCATTAAAAAATAGGGAACACAGGAGGACAAACTGATTGGAGGAAGAAGATGCTAATAAATACGGCTTTTCATTGAGCTGAATGATTTTTGTCATTAGGCAGATGGAAATATTTAATACCTGAGAAGTCGTCAAGGTTAAGATGGAGATACTGAGAGTGGGGTAGTTGAAGCCCCGAGGTGGAATAAAATTGCCAAAGGATTTAGTGTCAGATATGTCTTTTCCAAGTTTGTCACATTGCAAAACCTGAAAATCCTCCAGTTTTAGAACAGGAGTGCTCTGGTGTTGTTTAAAGAACTCAGATTCTTCCTGTGAGTTTTTGTTTCTCTTTGGGGTTCTTTCATTTTGATTCTCATTTTGGTAAGACAGGAAAGCATAATGGTTCCGAGTCTGAGCTTGAGAACAGAAGGATTGGGTTTGAATCCTTGTTCTGCTACCTCTGTGTCCTAGAACCCTGTTAGAGTTATGGAACGTCTTTGTGCCTCCCTTTCCTCGTCTATATAATGGAGCTGATAATAGCTAACTAATAGGGTTGTTTATACATTAGTGGGATAATGTATGAAAATAATTTAGCCTGGCATATGCAACATAAGAAGTGCTCCATAAATGGTAGCTAATGTTGCTCTGAGAGTCTTGCTGGCTCCACTGCTTCTAATCCTAGAGTGCAGAGCTTCTCTTTTTAAATATAAAATTGTACAAAGTGTTTTGTTTTCATTTAGCATAACTGACACTGGCTGGATTTTCAAAGAATTTAACTTAGTATTAATATTAGTATTCCAAGGGAATAATTATAGTGAATATATTAAGAAACCATCTGGGTGACAGAGCAAGACCCTATCTTCAAAACAAAACAAATCCATAGAAATGGGCTTAAAATATCAAAAGCCTGTCCAAATTCAGTTACCTGTTCTTGGGCTTCCTGCTACCCTCCCTGTGACCTCTCATCCTTCACACCAAGGAACTGTGTCTCTCACACCTCTACCAGGTCCCTCCAGATACTTGCAACAAAGCTGTACTACTGACCCAGGACTTTCTTTTCATTCATCTCGGATTTTGTTTGGCATCTAAGGCTGACTTTTCTGGACTGTGGTGATTGTTATAAATGATGTATAAATGATTGTCTTAACTATTACAGGCCTAGGGGCTGGGCGCAGTGGCTCACACCTCTAATCCCTGCACTTTGGGAGGCCAAGGCGGGCAGATCACCTGAGGTCAGGAGTTCAAGACCAGCCTGGCCAACATGATGAAACCCCGTCTCTACTAAAAATACAAAAAATTAGCTGGATGTGGTGGCAGGCACCTGTAATCCCAGCTACTCAGGAGGCTGAGGCAGGAGAATTGCTTGAACCTGGGTGGCAGAGGTTGCAGTGAGCAGAGATTATGCAGCTTCTCTCCAGCCTGGGCAACAAGAGTGAAACTCCGTCTCAAAAAACAAAGCAAAAACAAAACTAATTACAGGCCTAGGTCTACTTACTTGAGGAGAATTTATTTTGAATTATTTCTGAGATAAATCTTCCTTTTCATAGGAAACTGACCTTAATTAGATTTATACAATGTAATAGCTCTGATCATCAAGACATACTCTGTGTGTGTGTGTGTGTGTGTATATGTGTGTGTGTGTGTGTACACAGAGAGAGAAAGAATTAAGAGTTACAGGTATATCAGCAGGAAGATTGTCCCTCACATTTGAATTTTGTAGTGTTTTTCTTCATGTCTATTGAACTTGTATAGTGTTCTAAGTTCTTTATGGCTGTTTTGCAGTTGAGTGTAGTGGGTATACACTTGCACACAACCTGCAATCAGCAGAGCCACTTAGTTACTGGGATGGGATTGGCACCCATGTCTCTTGAGATTTTGATTTTTTAAAAACTGTGCCAAACCATATTCTCCAAAGAGGAGAAGAAAGAATTTTCCACTTTCCATTCTGTTTTTTCTTTTAGGAAGCGTCTGCTTAGGAGAATTTAACCCTCTTCTAAAGTAACTGCAGATGTCTTTTATTCCCCCTGTTGAAATACCTGTAGTTTGACCTATAGTTTGATTGGACCAACAAAGGCCTCAGGTGCACTGGCTTGTTTCACTTGCGTGCTTCTGGCCTTTTTCTTTCTGATTCTTCATCCTTGCCCTTTGAAAGAATGATGCTCTTTTCCAAATGACATCTAGCAGATTCTGAGATGTGGTGTCTGATTTAGTAATTTTCTCATGTAAAAGGATTCTACAGTTAAATTAATGTGTCAGAAGAGGTAATAGTTGACAGTAAAGTAGGAATTTTTCATTTTTCTAAAGGAAAAATATAACCTTTCAGTGACTTAATACCTCTTTCTTTGACAATCACAGTATTTATTTTTTTTATTTTTATTTATTTTTTCGAGATGGAGTCTCCCTGTGTTGCCCAGGCTGGTCTCCAACTCCTGGGCTTAAGCAAGCCTCTGGCTTCAGCATCTGAATAGTTGGGAAATATCGTTTTAGTTAGAATCTCAATGTTGAGGTGAGAGAATAATCCCATTGACAAAAATTGTACACATTTATTGTGTATACCATGATGTTTTCAAATATGTATACATTTGGAATGGCTAAAATGAATATAATTACTTCACTTTTTTTTGTGACGAGGACACTTAAAATCTATTATTCTTCGCAATTTTCAAGAATATAATACATTATTATTAATTATAGTCACTATATTATACAGTTGATCTCTTGAACTTATTCCTTCTCCCTGAAATTTTGTGTCCTTTGACTCACATTTCCCCAGTCCTCCTCTCAGCCCTTGGTAACCACCATTCTACTGTTTGCTTCTACTTTAGCTTCAAAAAAAGGTTGATGAGGCAGGAGGATCCCTTGATTCCAGGAATTCGAGACCAGCTTGGCGAGACCTCGTCACTACAAAAAATAAAAACAAAAAGTT
The DNA here is from genome assembly GCF_000951045.1 of Mandrillus leucophaeus. Taxonomy (NCBI): domain Eukaryota; kingdom Metazoa; phylum Chordata; class Mammalia; order Primates; family Cercopithecidae; genus Mandrillus; species Mandrillus leucophaeus. The sequence goes on along the minus strand of NW_012098654.1, from coordinate 3,531,500 downwards.
AGCCAGATGTGGTGGCGCACACCTGTAGTCCCATCTACTTAGGAGGCTGAGGCAGGAGGATTTCTTGTGCCCAGGAATTTGAGGTTATAGTGAGCTATGATTGTGCCACTGCACTCCAGCTTGGGCAACAGAGTGAAACCCTGTCTCTTTTGAAGAAAAGATTGAGGGCCGGGCATGGTGGCTTACGCCTGTATTCCCAGCACTTTGGGTGGCTGAGGCGGGTGGATCAGGAGGTCAGGAGATCGAGACCAGCCTGGCCAACATGGTGAAACACTCTACTAAACATGGTGAAACACCTCTACTAAAAAATACTAAAATTAGCCGGGCATGGTGGTGCAGGCTTGTAATCCCAGCTACTCGAGAGGCTGAGGCAGGAGATTTGCTTGAACCTGGGAGGTGGAGGTTGCAGTGAGCTGAGATCACGCCACTTCACTCCAGCCTGGGTGACAGACCGAGATTCTTTCTTAAAAAAAAAAAAAAAAAAAAAAAAAAATTGAGTTTAACGTTTTAGGATTCTACATGTAAGTGGGATAATACAGTATCTGTCTTTCTATGTCTGACTTGTTTCACTTAACATAGTGTCCTCCAGGTTCATCCATATTGTTACAAGTAACAGGATTTTCTTAGACCGCATAGTATTCTATTGCATATATATGTGTGTGTGTGTTTCTATGTGTGTGTATGTGTATATATATACACACATACATATATATATGACTTTATCCATTCGTTGATGGACACTTAGGTTGATTCTGTGTATTGGCTGTTAGGAATACCATTTTGCGTCCTTATATGGATAGTAAATAAACATCTTTATGATGAGTGTTTTTGGTGAACAGACTTTGAATGTTTGACTTTTTGGTTGAATCAATACTTTAGAGTGAAAAAAGGCTGACTAGAATGAAAAAAGGCTGACGTTCAAATGCAAAATTTTAGTGAAGTAGTTTATACCAGCTCTCTTAACCCAACTACAATGTTCTGTCAGCCATGGGAGGAGTTGAGAAAAACAGGAATACACAAACCAGCAACAACAGTGAGCTTATCTCGATTTTCTTCCCGTTGTCTTAACATTTGTTCCTCTGATAAGATTATGGGAAATTATGCAAATTCTAGGTTTCTTTTGATGGAGCATCCCATTTAGTATTACATTAGTGATGCACTGGAGAATTTGATTTTGGTAGCCCATGTGGTTCATTCATTTAGTCGTGACTAGAGAATGAGGATTTCCAGGGCATTTCTTTTGTGTTAACTTTAGAAAAAATTGATTATTTAGTGAAAGAGAAATGGAGCAATAATTTGCTAGGGAAAGTTCATACAGGACAGTGGTTATTAGGAATGAATTTTATTTAACAGAAACAGGAAAATGTTTACTTTGTGACATTTGCCAGCACTTTCTTTGTGTGTTTTGTGTTGAATGACAAGTAGCTTCATTATCTTCCATTGTTATTAGTGCCATCAGAAGCAGTAACTGGCTTGCTTTTTTTTTTGAAAAGGAGTTTTGCTCTTGTTGCCCAGGTTGGAGTGCAATGGCGCAATCTCGGCTCACTGCAACTTCCGCCTCGTGGGTTCAAGCGATTCTCCTGCCTCAGCCTCCCAGGTAGCTGGGATTACAGGCATGCATTACCATGCGTAGCTAATTTTTTGTATTTAGTAGAGACAGGGTTTCACCATGTTGGTCAGGCTGGTGTCGAACTCCTGACGTCAGGGGATCCACCCACCTCAGCCTCCCAAAGTGCTGGGATTATAGACGTGAGCCACCATGCCCGGCCAAGTAAGTGACTTTCTAATGAATAAATCATTTTCAAAGTTTCAAACCCACTGAAACTAACAAGATTCAGTGCCAAATTAATATAATTGCATGTTTTCCTTCTAAAGTTAAAGTGATCCTTATCTTCAAAGAAGACTTTCAAAAAGATATACTAGTACATCTAAGCAGACTAATACTTTAGAAAGAATATTACCAGTAATAAAAAGGACAGAATTATAGTTTGATGCATTAATTTTAATAACTTTTTTTATAGCTCTTGAGCCAAGATGAATAAAGTTAAACAGAAATATGGTTCTCATTTTGATTGTACTGAATTTATTATATGGCATGCTCTCCTCCCTTCAGATGCAGAGTCAGGGCTTTTAGGTCCTTTTTGTTTAAAAGAGTATAGGTGATGCTAATATTATATAGCACTAGAATTAAAAATTATTTTCACTGAATATCCTTCAAAGCAATGTAATAAAAAATGCAATAATTTGAATATTGCAGTTGAGGCAGTAGTCACTTTAGTTATAAGTGGTGCTCTGACTTTTTAAAAATAACAAATTGTTAGCCATGATCTAATTCTGTTTTATGAATTCGTTGCTTGTAAGAACTATACTTGTTTCTTGACTTATAGTTATTATAAAATTGATAATTTGATTATTTTTTACTTTATTTTTAAATTTTTAAAAATGTTTAGTGGAGATGGGGTCTTGCTGTGTTGCCCAGGCTGGTCTTAAACTTCTAGGCTCAAACAGTCCTCCTGCGTTGGCCTCTCAAAGTGCTGGGATTACAGCTATAGCCACCACACTTGACTGATAATTTGGTTCTTTAATTGACTTTTTTCCTTTATAATAGCCCTTTTGTTGTGGTAGCATGCTGTAGATTTGGGGTTTTAAAATTTCAATTTAACTTAATTTTTATTTATTGTAGAGACGAGTCTCACTATATTGCCCAGGCTGGTCTCAGACTCCTGGGCTCAAGTGATTCTCCTGCTTTGGCCTCCCAAAGTGCTGGATTTATAGGTTATAGGTGTGAGCCAATGCACCTGGCCCAATTTGGGGTTTTGCATTTTAGAAATATATGTTATAAACAGATTCTGACAATACAGTTTGTTTTTGCTGATGTGCTTGCCTAGAAAGTCTTGTTTGCTCTTGTGTAGGTTATCAGTGAAATCGTCTGCTTTTAAAATGTTTGTATTCTTTGTCCCAATTCCATGTGCCACTTGGTGTACTATTTAGTTTTTACACTGCCTTTCACCCTCCCCAGAGGCAAATTGTCCATGAAGCTTAAACCAAAGAGACCCTCACTTGAATGGCCCCCTTGACATTTTGTATGCAAATTTTGTAGTCTTTTTCTTAAAGAAGGCCCCCCAACTTGTATAAACAACAGATCTACAAAACCTTCCTTTTCTAAAGTAGAGGACTGCTAAGAGGAAATGAGAAACAAAAGTAAATGTGGATTTTTAGTTTTGTGGTTTAGGTAAAAGGGATATAAATAGAATATTGAATGGGTTTGTGTGTGATGTCAGATTTAATTTATCATGATAACCTTCAGTGGTACACCAGATGTTTTGACTGTATTTAGCTTCATATTAAATTAAGCATAGCCAGTGGCCTACAAAGTCCATCTGTACTGCTGCCAAAGGTAGCACTGAAGACAGCCAGCTGCCTTTCGTGTCTGTTACCACTGCTAGCTGCTGTTTCCCTCTTGCCATGATATTTAAGCTTTGGAATTGCTCATGCACAGGTGAGCCTTTGTATTGAAGTGGAATTTGTATTCTGAAAATTGACTGTACTGAATGGCGATGCTTGCCTTTCAGTAGATAGTCTATTCTTATTTTTGCTTACCTGTAAACCAGTGGAAATAAATCAAATACATAAAATTAGTTAGGGGTTTATTGAGGCTTGAATTCTAGAGAGAGGGGAATTATTGTATTATGCACAAGTGCCAGTTAAACATGTACCAATCTGAAGAAGATTTTTCTATACCTGCTACTAATCATGGAAAACAATTAACTTAACTGATTTTTGTTATATAAATACATATTAAGAGCTGAAAATCTCAGCAGTTAGTTTTATTTATAATCAGAAAGACGGATGTTAACAATCACCAAAACCTTTATGTTTTAAATGAACGCACCTTCACTTTTACTTGACTTCTACTTCATCAGCATAATTGGAGAACCATAGATTCTTTCCCCATGAGTGAGGGCAAAACATACATCTGCAGTGTTCTTAGCGTGAGGATCATTAAGATGGCAGACCTTGTAGATCAAACAATTTCCTCCCATGCACCCTCATTCTTTCCTAGAAAAGCATTTAGACAGCTCTGAAATTAGACCTGGAAAGCATGTGCTAAGGCAAGAACAAATATCTTGAAAATTTTATCATAATGTTGCTTTTTAAAGTCCTAAATGTCCTCTAAAATGAAATTCTTTTGTATTAACCTTCTTTCATATGCTGGCTTTCACCAGACTGCAGAATTGCCTGATTTGACTTTCTAATGTAACTGTAATGAATCTTCTGGGAAGCTGAAACGATTGAACACACATACTTCGCAACTCCATTGTAAAATATTCACTCAGTACTGTCGATGTTGCTGATTAAAAAAGGAGAAAAAAAAAAAAGGAATTGGGAGTGGAAGAGAAAAATGAAACACTCCCGAACACATATTAGGGCTTAAAACCAAACATATTCTCTCAGGGATTTCAACCTTTACGAGACATCATGATGTGCAATAATACCTTGATTAAATATATTCAGCAACTCCTTAATAAAAACATCAAGTTGGGTGAAGGTAGCGTCTGCTTTGTAAAGCCACAATTAGGGGTATATGATTATGTTCAGTTTTGACATATTTATTCTGAAAAAGCATGGAAAAAAACTGGCCCATTTGCACAGACAAATTGCCCTGTGCATTATGCATGAGGACCCAGTAGAGTTAAAGATTTGCCAGCCTTTGAATATGGGACCTACATACAGTGGAGCCCGAATTTTTAATGCTGGGTCTTTCAAATGTATGTCCCTTACATACTTTGGGTCTTATTTCGCAGCCAGAGAATCAAGAGGTATGCTTTTTCATGGTATAAGTAATTTATCCCAGGTATTTATAAGTGTAGCAGTATGTGTTTGGCTTATTTATTTGAAAGAAATTGAACACCAGAATTTAATAATTAAGGATTTATTAGTTAAAACTGAGTGTTATAATGAGCCAGATGCTGCTGCATTGAAACAGTCATTTTCATTAGCATTTTTAAATAGAAGAGAATTGAATTTAAATTTGTAGTGTCTTGACTTTGATGAGTTGACATTTTAAAATCTTTTAAAATCTATCAAATAGAAGGCAAACTTCTTTTAATTTCAATGCAAGACAACACTCACACTGAAATATCAAAATAGGTAAGTGAATAAAAACCTACCTTAAAAATCTGAATTTCTTGTTTTGAATACTATAAAATAACATTAACTTAAAATGCTTGTGAAAAGAAATGACTATAAAAATGTGTGGAATATAAAAAATTAATTTTACCTATGACTGAAAAAGGTATGGATCACTCAAATGGAAGAGTCATTGGTGAATAAGAATGGGGAAGTGTGTTTATATTGTTTGTTCCCTCCTTTTATCGCAGGGAAGCATTTTTAATAATAGCTTGGGTGGTTTGATGAAACATCCGAAGGAAACTCCCAGGAGAGGAAGATTATACTGGAGAGAGATCTCTCTATGAATCATTTACGCTAACCTCTTGCTGAAGCACAGCTTGCATTTTTAATGAAGGATGATTGCATTTCATAAACAGACCTTTAAAAATTAAAATAATATTGATCCTTCCTCATTTAGGCCTATTAAAATAACATGCTATACATTTCTTTCTAATAGCTCAGGACAGATTCTTATTATTGTTTTAAAACAACACACAATTTAATAATGTCTAATCAAAAGTTTCTTTAAATAGGACTTTGATTAAAATATTTCTGGAAAATTTTTCTTCGTAATGTAATATCTACGAAAACAAAATTTAAAAATTATGAAATGGTTTAAAGTTTGGCACTCCAAATTATTTCCAACACAAACTATCTCTGGTAAGTTTCCTTTAATTTCTTTTGATCATAACAGTTTCTTACAAAGGCAATAGCTTCATTTCTTGAAACATCTACTGTAGCATAAGGAAAAAGAGACTCACAAGGTTTTAAGAAACCTTGCTTTTACAAACTACAGCCTTATGCTGAGTACAAGTTACATTATCTCTCACTTTGTTAGTGTTCTTACTTTTAAAATATGTCCCTCAATGAGATAAAGATTAAGATGAAACTTGAACTTTTCTGAATTATTACTTTACTGTTTATCATTTTCAGAAGCTCTTCTCTGAACCCGAATTTCTCTTGTAAGGATTATAGGAATAATGTAGTTTAATGCCTTCCGTATCTCTTATAACTACTAGATGATACTGGGAGTATTTTTTTTCTTTTTTTAAATGAAAATGTTCCTAAGCTATGCTTTAGTACAAGAATATGAAACTGCAAAGGAAGTGTTTCTTTTATGCCGAAGGATTAGAAATAAAAAGCAAAGTCAAAGTTCATCATCGTATGACCGCCTTCTGGGTGATAGTCAATTTTTTTTTCTTTTTTTTTTTCCCATTTGAAGAGTAGCAGTATGTAGTGTATAAGAACACAGACACGCAAGGCAAATCCTGTCCCTACTACTACTTCACTGGCAGGTTACTTAGCCTCTGTATCTTTTTGCTGTCTGTAAAATGGGGATAATAGTGGCCCTTGAATGGCTGTTGTGAAGGTTAAATGGGTTATTCTAGATTAGTGTCTGCCGTATACATTAAGAGCTGTGTTAAGGTTTAACTATTATTATATTGAATTGATCTTTATTTTTTGCAATCTTAAAACAGTGATTTGGGGACAGTTCCCGTACTACAGTCAAGTGCTGAAAATTCTGTTATGACTTCTTAGAATCAAATATTTTTCCATATTTACTTTATTGTTGTTGTTTCTTTAGTGCCTTGCATATGTAACTAGATGATAATGTTTTTTTGTTTTTGTTGTTGTTTTTTTTTAAGTGAAAGGGATTCTGAACTAAAGATTTGGTATGAGAAAGAAGATAAAACTGCAAAGGAAGGGCTTCTCTGAGGAAGTCTGTGTGGAGTTAACACTGGGTCTCTATTTAGCTTCCTAGTTGCTATAGGAATAAGCACAGTATTTTGGACTTTTCAGAATAATAAGCCATGCATGTTCTGCGTGTTCTTTCACCTGTCAGTGCAGAGAGGATCATCGAGCAAAACTAACTGGGTAGCATAAGTTTGACTTTGGTATAGTTTAGGAACTCTGGAAGAAATGGAATTTGCTCTCTTCCACCCTCCTCTTAAATTCTTCCATCAGAGAGGTTTTCCCATAGGTGTCAGGTACTAAAAACATGTTTCCTATAAGAATATTGCCTTTGTTGGCCGGGCGCGGTGGCTCAAGCCTGTAATCCCAGCACTTTGGGAGGCCGAGACGGGCGGATCACGAGGTCAGGAGATCGAGACCATCCTGGCTAACACGGTGAAACCCCGTCTCTACTAAGAAATACAAAAAACTAGCCGGGCGAGGTGGCGGGCACCTGTAGTCCCAGCTACTCGGGAGGCTGAGGCCGGAGAATGGCGTGAACCTGGGAGGCGGAGCTTGCAGTGAGCTGAGATCCGGCCACTGCACTCCAGCCTGGGCTACAGAGCGAGACTCCGTCTCAAAAAAAAAAAAAAAAAAAAAAAAAAAAAAGAATATTGCCTTTGTTACTATAGATTGCTATTTATTTGGAGATATTAGACTCATAGGGTGTAGTAAGGAGCAAATGAGACACTAGATGCAAAGTACTTGGCATAATCCTTGGCATGTCCTAAGTGTTTTTTCCTGTAGCAGGGCTGGCAGAGGTACGGTTGGTGGATGTTTGTAAATGGGGGCTGCTTGAATGAGTATGTTTCAGAGTTACTGAGAGATTGTCATGATGGGCAACAGAACACTACCTATTTTGGAAAGTGTGCTCAGATGTTTCAAGCACTTTGGAGCAGCTTATATTGTAGATACTCAAGGTTTTCTTCATTCCGCCTCGTGGAGAAGATAATTTGAAGGGCCACAGGAAGTTATTGGCTTCTTTGAAGCATTTGCCAATAGTATAGATCTCATGAATCAGATCCTCCATGCAGATGATGCCATATTTACCAAGAGATGGAACAATCAAAGCGTTATCTGTCAAAGCAATTTGCTTACTGATTTTGCCATAACCACGCTTGTAGATTAGTTCCTTTACTGACTTCAGATTTGGGTTCCCCCATGTAATATACGATTCTGCAGTCCTCAGCGTGTTAACTGAAGCCTTGTTGAGCTTCACAAATGTTCCATTGAAGATTTGACAAAGGCAAAGAAGCTGCAACACCTTTCGGACCTCTGGGCTCACACCACTGATACCTCTGATCCTGATAACAAAGGCCAATTTGGGTTCTGCAGGTACATAGAAGTTGCCAGCTTTTCTTGCCATCCTTGCCATTCGAATTTCAGTTCTGTACATCTGCCTATATTCCTTGTGATAGTGCTTTGCTTTTTCACAGATAAGCTTCCTCCTTGCCTTTCAAAGCATGTTTTGGGTGAACTTCTTTCTTAGGCGCTTGATCTTCAGTTCTGTGAAATTCTTTTGCTTTTTCTTAAGGGTTTCTGGCACAGCAGGAACCACCTTCTTCTCTTCTATACGCTCCGTGTTTCCAGCCAGAAAAAGAGGCTCTGGTTTTTAAAAGACTACTGGGTTTGTGACACTCACAGATGTTGAATGAGGCAGAATGGTTTCTACATGTAGCACTTTACCACCCAGGTCTTATCCCTCATCTTCTGTTACCTTGACTATTGCAGCATTCATTTATTCAACACATTGACTACTGACTATGTGCCAGGCATGGTTCTAGAAGTAACAGCCTCCTAATTCCTCTCCAGTCTTCCACTTTCATCACTGTGTAATCCGTT
>NW_012098654.1:3506208-3522539 GCF_000951045.1 Mandrillus leucophaeus | reverse complement strand
TTTTTGTATTTTTAGTAGAGATGAGGTTTCACTCTGTACAGGTGCCTGCCACCATGCCTGGTTAATTTTTGTAGTTTTAGTAGAGATGAGGTTTCGCTGTGTTGGCCGGCTTGGTCTCAAACTCCTGATCTCAAGTTACCCACCTGCCTTGGCCTCCCAAAGTGCTGAGATTACTGGTGTGAGCCACTGCGCCTGACCTGTAGTTCATTCTTTACACAGAGTTGGAGGAGTGGGATTGCTTTTTCAGAAACGTAGATCACCTCATTCTCTTACTTAAAACCCTTCAGATTCTCATTCTGCTGAGAATAAAATACAGATTTTTTCTTCCTATGGCTGTGTGCCAGCATAGCTGACACTTCTGAGTCTCTGATATAACTGTGACCACTCTCCACTTGCTCCCTTAGCGTCAGTCACAGTGGCCTCCTGTCCTTTCTGTTGTTTTAGGAACTAACAAGCTAACTCTCACTGAGGTGTATTGCATTCATCATAATTGCCTCAATGTGGTTCCATCAGGTTTTTTCTTTGTTTGCTTCATTTTATAATTTAGATCTTATTTCAATATTATTCCTTAGGGAGGCTCTCCTTGGCTTCCAGTCTAAAGTAGCGCATTACTCTACATCACCTTATCCTTTTTTTTTTTTCCAGAGTAAAAAATTGTGTTATTTTGCTTTTTACTTATGTATTATTTGATGCCTTTCTTGTGAAATTATCTACAATTAAATTCCCAGTGGCAGGAATAATTCTCAGAATATAATAAACTCCCAAGAAATATTTTAAAAATGAATGAATAAGCTCACAGTGATCTCCTTCATATATCTCTATTGGAGTCTACCATTATAGTGAAGTTGTTAGTATGAGGTGGTTAGGAGCGCTGGCACTGCTTACTACATTGGGTGACCTTGGGCATGTTACTTAACTCCTCCAGCTCTTCAATTCCTTATCCAAAAATTGTGATAATAATAATAATTATACCCACTTCATGGAGTGGTTTTGATTATTAAAGGAACAGATAATTAAGTACTTGTAAAGCAAGTAAAACAGTACCTGGCTCACAGCTTACCGAGATCTTGATAAATGTTAGCCATTATTATTACCATCATCGCTGTCCCCCATGCCTATGAAATGCCAGAATAGAGACCTACTTACTTAATGAGATCCTCTTTTTAAAATATGTATCTTCTGATACCTCATTATGAAACAAGACCTATTTGGGCCTTTTAGGAATGAAAGTTTTGATTGGATAAGAAAAGAAAGGAGTAATATAGGAAGGTGGGACTAAATCTGATGAGGTCCTTGAAATGCTTAAAGTCCACACCTTTGGGGTTGGGAAGAAAGACAAAAGGAGAAATTGAGCAATCACCAGGTTTTTCATACTTGCCAATGTTAATGAGAATGTTGAAGTTGGGATGCTACCAAAAATTGCTTGGTAAGTTGCTCGTCCTGGAATTAATGCATGCATACTGATGAAGAAAGCTCTTGACACTTTTGGTTCTGTTCCCATAATCTGTAGGGTTCCTAACCATATACTTGGGTTGGGGCACAAAGCTTGTGTTTGGAACTGAAGAGAGTATCTGATGATAGCATGGAGAATGGATGGAAGGGGAGGGCTGTACAAGATACAGCAACATAACCTGTGGGACTATTGTGGTAACTGAGTTTAGAGATGGGGAAGCTCTAAACTAAGGTAGTGATGGTGTGAGAGTGAATGAGAGAGGGTATCTGGCGTGGGGCTGAGAGAAGAGTCTAAGATAAATTCCCAGGTTTCTGACTTAAGTGACTGTGGATGAGTTAGAATCCCACGTTTGAGTCTCAACTCCACTATTTACCAGCATAATAACTTTTGGCAAGTTACTTCATTTTTCTAAGCTTAGTTTCATTACCTGTAAAATGGTAGAGGTAAATAAGGGTGTTTCTCTCTCAGAATTGTCTTGAACTTTAGATGAAATTATGTGTAGTTGTATATAACTACTTCAGTAATATAGAAAGTTATGGCCGGGAGTGGTGGCTCACGTTTGTAATCCCAGCAGTTGGGGAGGTTGAGGTGGGCGGATCACTTGAGGTCAGGAGTTTGAGACCAGCCTAGCCAACATGGTGAAACCCCATCTCTACTAAAATAAATACAAAAATTAACTGGGTGTGGTGGCATACACCTGTAATCCTAGCTACTCGGGAGGCTGAGGCAGGAGAATTGCTTGAAACCGGGAGGCAGAGTTCTCGGCAGTGAGCTGACATTGTGCCATTGCACTCCAGCCTGGGTGACACAGCGAAGCTCTGTCTCATATATACCTCCTCTCTTATTATCTTTAGTAACAACTAGGACGGGAAATAACATCAATGAGATAAACAGATAAGAGAGTAAGGGAGGATTAGGTTTTGGGGGTAAAATGTATATGGGATATTTAGAGAATTCCAGTTCACTGCATATGGGTTTAAGTTTAAGAAGATAGTTCTGTAACTAGATAAGGTAATAATTAGAGTGTCTTAAATATAGTAGATACTCAGTAAATCAAGTATGAATATCATGCGTTGATTTATCTGTCTTTCCAAAGTTGTAGTTGGTAGCAAAAAAAAAATCAGGATGTTTAAAAAAAATCGGATAAAACCTTCTTTGAGCCTTCATCACTTCTGGCCTGGTTACCCTAGCAGGTTCTTAACGGGTCTTGTTCTCCCTGCCCACCTCCCACTTCCACACCCACCCCCATGCCAGTTGTTTTCACAACACAGCAAGCCTAAAGATCCTTTTAAAAGTTAAGTCAGGGCTGGGCGCGGTGGCTCATGCCTGTAATCCTAGCACTTTGGCAGGCTGAGGCAGGCGGAGGTAGATTACGAGGTCAGGAGATTGAGACCATCCTGGCTAACACCGTGAAACCCCGTCTCTACTACAAATACAAAAAATTAGCCGGGTGTGGTGGTGGGCGCCTGTAGTCCCAGCTACTTGGGAGGCTGAGGCAGGAGAACGGCATGAACCCGGGAGGCGGAGCTTGCAGTGAGCTGAGATTGTGCCACTGCACTCCAGCCTGGGCAACAGAGTGAGACTCCATCTCAATAAAACAAAAAACAAAAAAGAAAGTTAAGTCAGATCCTGTCCCTCTTCTGCTTGGGACTTTGCAGTGGCTTGACCTTTCACAATGCCATCTTGGGGGTGTCTGTCTCTGTCTCTGTCTTTCTCTCTCCTGCTCCCTCTGTCTCTCTCTCGCTTCCCCTCATCTCCCTTCTCTCCTCCTCCCTCCCGTCTGCCCTCCTTCTCTCTCCCACCCTCCCCACCACCCCTCCCCTGTCTGCCCTCCTTCTTTCTCACTGCCCCCCGACCCCGATACACACCCCCACACTTGCTTGCTGCAGCCACACAGGCCTTCTTGCTGTTTCTCTTATCTGCCAGGTGTCCTCTTGTAGCTGTTAATTCGGCCCTGAGTACAATTAATTATAATGTAAGTCTGACCACAATCACGACTTGTATGTCAGTATAGTCTCTGACTTACTATGCTTTGACTTAGAATTTTTTAACTTTATGATGGTGCAAAAATGATACACAGTCAATAGAAACCATACTTTGAGTACCATATAACCATTTCGTGTTTTACTTTCCGTATTCAATAAGTTACATGAGATACTCAAGTTTATTATAAAATAGGCTTTGTATTAGATGATTTTGCCCAATTGTAGATTAATGTAAGTGTTGCGAGCAAATATCATGCAGGGTAGGCCAAGCTGTGATGTTTGGTAAAGTAAGTGTATTAAATTCTTAAATGCATTTTCAACTTAGAGCATTTTCAGCTTTTCAGTGGGTTTATCAGACTTTCCTCATGTTACAGCCAGGATGGCTGTCTGTAGCTCTAGGCCTCATCCCTGTTGCTAGCGGATCCAGCAAAAAGAGATCCTTTTTTTTCCTTCTTCTTCTTCTGGTGGTTCTAGCAGAAGTTATGGGGAGGGTTCTCAGTGGTTCTTCCTGAGACACGGGCCCATTCTTGAACAAGTCATGGTGGCCAGGAGGATTTAGTATGGTGAGCAACCCTGGATCCACCCAAACTACATGTTATTAGGTCCCCATATGAAGTGGTAGTTTCCTAGAATAAAGTGGGTGAGGAGGGTGCTTTGTTAAAGAGACGAAAGCTATCATCAGACTATGATTTCCATTAACATAGATACAATCTCTTTGAACAGAGATATAAACAGAGTACTTTGGCAGTACCCTGAAGGCAACAAATAATTCTGATTGTAAGGATCAAAGAAATTTTCACAGAGATTACATTTAAACTGGACCCTTTCAAAAGAGATGGGCTCTTGCTCAGTAGCCCAGGCTGCAATGCAGGATCATGGCTCACTGCAGGCTCAACTTCCTGGGTTCAAGCAATCCTGCCTCAGCCTCTCGAGTAGCTGGGACCACAGGCATGTGCTACCATGCTTGGCTAATTTTTAATTTTTATTTTTTGTAAAGATGAGCTCTCCTTGTGTTGCCTAGGCTGGTCTTGAATTCCTGGGCTCAAGCGATTCTCCTGCCACAGCCTCCCAAAGTGCTAGTATTACAGGTGTGAGCCACCGTTCATGGCCAGTAAGAAAGATGTTTTAAAACAGAAAAGAAAGGGAATATATGTTAGGGGGTAGAAAAGTATGTATGCCAAGACATGGAGGGTTGGAGCATTTAGGAGAAGGGGCTGAGGCCAGAGGTCCAATCCATATATTAGAGTATTAAGGAGTTTAGACTTCATTCAGTGAACGATGGAATCCTGTAGAAGTTTTAAGCAGGAGTATAATCTCATCACACCTCTTTTTGCAGTAGTTTAGCCAGGCGATCATGACAGCTGAACCTAGGCCAAGGGGAGTCTGGAATGGAATGGGACAGATTGAAAACCATTTGGGAGATAGAAATGAAATTATAATAGCTGGACATGCCAAGTGTCAGTGGTTGAGAAAAACATAACCATGTGTATTAGTCTGTCTTTGCACTGCTATAAAGAAATACCTGAGCCTGTTTAATTTATAAAGGAAAGAGGTTTAATTGACTCACAATTCTATGTAGCTGGAGAGGCCTCAGGAAACTTACAGTCATGGCAAAAGGCAAAGCAGGCACCTTCCCAAGGCAGTAGGAGGGAGTGAGGAGGGAAGTGGGAAGAGCCACTTATAAAGCCCTCAGATCTCCTGAGCACTCAACATCTCCATAACATCGTGGGGCAAATGGCCCCATGGTCCAATCACCCCCTGCCAAGTCTCTTTCTAGACACATGGGGATTATGGGGATTACAGTTCAAAATGAGACTTGGGTGGGGGCACAGCCAAACCATATCACCATGAGAGTCACTAGAATACGCTAGGGTGAAGTGGTGGAGGAGTGGTTTATACCTGAGAGTTTCTATTCATGGACTCGCTTGACTGGAGGTGGGATAAACTGCATCCACAGCGCCATGCATGTCATGGGAAAATCAAATTGTCCTAATATGTGATTTCTGTTTTCTTGGGTCTAGGTGATTTTGAAGTTTTCCATTTTAGATTATGGGCATTTGTCTCTATTATCCTGTACATACTATTTATTTCATCTCAGTTGATTTAAGAAGTCTTTCTATATGGAGAACATATATTTTATTTCTTTTGTCTCTTACCACAAAATGCAGTGTGGAACTTTGTACATTTTAGCTTACTGACTTTTGTTAACTGATCAACACCTCTATTTCTGTTTTCTTATTTTATCACTAAAATTTGAAGGTGATCTCTTTTAGACCATATTATGAGCTATTTAGATCAGTTCTGTCTTACCTATTGTTTTAATGGCCAGATGGCACACTGGATGGTATACTTTTTCTATCAGAATTACCTGATTGAGAATGTACCCATCAGTTATTTTGCTGTGTATGTTTTAGATAGTAGACATGTTTAAGAATGCAGCTAATATAGTGTTTGTGAAGAGTTGTAGTATTAGAGGACGTGTATGTGGAGAAACAAAGGTGAAACGGAATTCTCCCTGTGGTTAATGTGACCTTCATAATGTTTGAGTGGTGTGATGTAACATCGTTACTACCCGCATATGAAACTTAAGCAGTTTACATTTTCTACATCAGGGTTTTTTCCATTGCTTTAGCAGGACATAGAATTCCTTGCTTTTTGTTAAAATGTATGTGAGCACTCAGGGGCAGCCTTAATGATTTTTGGGTATAGTTGGAATAACAATTTCATTTTGAAAAGTCCTTTGGGCTTTAAGTTAAATGAAAGGGAATCGTCTCTTAAATGTATGTCCACTCCCACTTGGAGAGCTTTTCATTTCACAGCGTCAGTATTAAGATTAATTTCCGGGACTGTCTATTTTCTTTCATTCAGTCACTATTGAGCACTTACTGTGCTTCAGCACACAGTTCTAAGTGCTGAGGAAGCAACAGTGAGTGAAACGAACCCAAATATTCCTTAATTCATGGAGAAAATATTCTAGTGGGAGAAAACAGACAGTAATATACAAATAAGTAAAGATTTGATGGTGAAAAGTGCTGTGGAGAAAAACCAAGCAGGCACAGGGGAAATGGCAAGCTGAGATTTGGCTGAGGGAGTAAGTGGTCGTGGTGGGCTTAAAGAACGATTGGGGAAAGCTGACATTTTAGCAGATAAGTGAGGGACTGAGCCCTGTAGAAGTAAAGGAAAAGATCAGTCTTGGTAGAGAGAATATCCCCGAGGCCCTTGTTAAGTTTCATTTTATTGACAAGATTTTCTTGATTAGACTATGCATGTCTATACATGTTATAGAAGATGAAATATATATCAGTTGGAATAAAAATAGTTTAAATATGGCCAAGAGTGGCCAGGTACGGTGGTTCACGCCTATAATCCCAGCACTTTGGGAGGCCAAAGATTCCTTGAGGCCAGGAGTTTGGGACCAGCCTGGCAAACATGGCAAAATCCTGTCTTTACTTTAAAAAAAAAAAAAAAAAAATTACAAAAATTAGCCTGGTGTGGTGGTGTACGCCTGTAGTCCCTGCTACTTGGGAGGCTGAGGTGGGAGGATTGCTTGAGCCTGGGAGGTGGTGGTTTCAGTAAGCCCAAATTCTGCCACTGCACTCCAGCCTGGATGACAGAGTGAGACCTTGTCTCAAAAAAAATAGGACTACAGGCACGCACCACTACATCTGGCTAATTTTTAAAATTTTTTTAGAGACGGGGTCTTGCCTTGTTGCCCAGGTTGTTCTCAAACTCCTGGCCTCAAGCAGTCCTCCCACATTAGCCTCCCAAAGTGCTGGGATTATAGGTGTGAGCCACTGTGCCCAGCTTGAATAAACAGCATACTTACTATGTCTTTTTTAAACAAGTGTGTAATAAACTCACACACTTTTAAGTAAGATCATACAGTTGTCCACAATATATCTCGAGGATTAAACAATTACTGAGTTGCTGAAATAATGTCTGTCTGTATCCTAAGTTTGTTTCCCCCTTTAGACTGTGAGAATGATATAAACAAACAATAACAACAAAAGAGCTTAAATCTTCAAGATTATACCTTTTTTTTTTTTTTTTTTTGGAGACAGGATCTCACTCTGTCACCCAGGCTGCAATGTAGTGGCATGATCACAGCTCACTGCAGCCTCAACCTCCCAGGTTCAGGTGATCCTCCCACCTCAGCCCTTCGAGTAGCTGGGACTACAGGGATACCGCATCACACCTGGCTAATTTTTAACCATCATGTCTGGCTAATTTTAGCCATCATGCCTGGCTAATTTTTGTATGTTTTGTAGAGACAGGGTTTTGCCATGTTGCCCAGGCTGGTCTTGAACTCCTGGGCTCAAGTGATCTACCTGCCTTGGCCTCCCAAAGTGCTGGGATTGCAGGTGTGAGCCAGCGCCCCTGGTGGTTGTACTTTGTATATTTTAGTGCTTTGGCTTGTGTGAGTTCTACCAGTCCTGAATATATTTCCCCTGGCCATTGAGTGGATGAGATTGCTACTCACTATTGCGGATTTGGCTAAGTTTCCTCCCAGAGTGGCAAAGTAACTTTATATACCAATTCAGCTCTACAGTCTGCTCCATAAATCCCTGAGCAAATTCCTGGAGTTAGCCAGAGAGATACTCCCTTTGGGAGTGTCAGAGAGGACCTAGTTTTTATTTCATATGGGTCAGAGTGCTTTAGAAGACTGTTTGCATTGCATAATGATTCTAGAACTGTGATTGGGTAAACAAGTTACTGAAAACAAATAGGATGTATTGATTTTCTACTGTAGAAGCATGGTGTGCTATGGAATGTCATGTTGTAATATTTGATTTTCATTATTGGGTGTAAATAAACAGAATCCTTTGATATATACGTACTACACTGGGATGGCACGGTTCACCTTGAAAACTAACAGTCTTTTTCCTCATCTGCATACAGTATACTGAAATCATACAAATTTATAATTGCCAGCTGGTTGAATTAGTTTTTTTTCTTTTGAGGAATAGACTTGATATTTTACTTTATCTTAATTGTTAGGCATGAGACAAAGGCATTGTCTCCTTATCCTTAGAGTTACATATGTGTAATAATTTTATTGCATGTATGCTGATCAACATATCAGATATAATGTCAAAGCCAAAATTTTTTCCGTTTACGTTGTTATTCGCTTCATAAAATGTTTCCCCTCGTATTAGTCTGTTCTCGCTGCTATAAAGAACTAAGACTGGGTAATTTATAAAGGAAATAGATTTAATTGACTCACAGTTCCACACTGCTGGGGAGGCCCCAGGAAACTTACAATCATGGCGGAAGGTGAAGGGAAAGCAAGGCATCTTCTTCACAGGGTGGCAGGACAGAGTGAGTGCTGAGCGAAGTGGGGAAAAGCCCCTTATAAAACCATCAGACCTTATGAGAACTCACTCACCATCACGAGAACAGCATGGAGGAAACTGGCTCCACGATTCAGTTACCTCCACCTGGTCTCTCTCTTGACATGTGGGGATAATGAAGATTATGGGGTTTATAATTCAAGATGAGATTTGGGTGGGGACAAACGCCTAACCATGTCACTCCCCTTCATTCAACATGCATCAACTAAGCTGATATTGAGTGTCTGCTTTGTTCTAGACATCTTGCTAACTCTTTGGGATTCAGTGATTAAGAAATTTTTCTTGCCTTCATAGAGGTAAAAGTATGAATGATGAGAGTTAGTTAATAAGGAATTATGGTCATGTGCTGTGTAAAGAAATTTTGGGCAATCGTGGACCACACCACATATATGACATTGGTTCCATAAGATTATAATGGAGGTGAAAATTTCCTATTGCTTAGTTACATTGTATGTGGTATAAGGTTGTAGCCCAGTATATTACTCGTGTGTGTGTGGTGATGCTGGTGTAAGCAGACCTAATATGCTGCCGGTTATATAAAAGTATACCACATTCAATCATGGACAGTACATAATACTTGATAGTGATTATAAATGATTGTTTTACTGGTTTATGTATTTACTACAGTGTACTTTTTATCATTATTTTAGAGTGTACATCCTCTACTTACATATAAAATAATTAACTGCAAAATAGCCTCCAGCTATTCTGGAAGAGGTATTCCAGAAGAAGGCATTGTTGTTACAGGAGATGACAGCTCCATGTGTGTCATTGCCCCTGGAGACCTTCCATTGGTCCAAGATATGGAGGTGCAAGAGCAATATTGATGATCCTGACCCTGTGTATGCCTAGACTAATGTGTGTGTTTGTGTTAGTTTTCAACAGAAACATTAAAAAGTTAGAAAATTTAACAATAGAGTAAAGCTTATAGAATAAGGTTATAAAAATAAAATGTCTTTGTAGAACTGCACGGTGTATTCATGTTGTGTTTTAAGCTGAGTTATTAGGAGTCAAAAAGTTTTAAAAATGGTTTATAAAGTAAAAAAGTTACAGTAAACTAAGGCTGATTTATTATTGAAGAAAGAATAATATTTAAAAGATGAATTTAGTGTAACCTAAGCACAGTGTTTATAAAGTTCACAGTGGTGTACAGTAATGTCCTTGGCCTTCACATTCACTCAACACTGACTCACTGACTCACCCAGAGCGACTTCCAGTGAGCTCCATTCATGGTAAGTGCCCTAGACAGATATACCATTGTATTACAGTTGTTTACAGTATTCAGTACTGCAACATGCTGTACAGGTTTGTAGTCTAGGAGCAGTAGGCCATAGGTATCATCTAGGCTTATGTAACTACACTGTATCATGTTCACACAAGGATGAACATATATCCATTGTTAAGCAACATATGATTGTACAATAATGTGTGGTAAGTGTTCTCAGTGGGGAAGAAGAGGGTTCTATTTGGTGTACTTAGCAGGGGCAACTGACTTGGAGCAAGAGAGTTGAGAGCTGAAGAATGATGAAGGATCAGCTAACTGAAAAGTGGATATGGCAATAGGGGAAAGACGGAAGGCTGTTGTGGGCAGAGGAAACCCATGTGCAGTGGCCCAGAGGCAAAACAAAACAACAAAAAGCAAGCAAGTAAAACTAGATGGGGGCATTAACACTATTATTAACAATAATATATTATTATGTAATGTAATATAATTAATTAAACAATAATGTATCACTATTACTAACGTTAATCATAATGGAGTAAAGTGGATGGAATGAAGTGGATGGATTCAAGAACTACTTAGAAAGAAGGTAGGGCCTGTAGGACGTGATGATTGGAGGAAGAATCAAGGATGCCTCTATGTTTTGGGTTTGGACAACTGATAGATGATGGTGCTTGTGTCAGTTATTGATTTATTGCTTCTCACCTTGAAGTTTGTCCTTCATTGCTTGCTCTGTGAAAATGAATCTGGGCCTTTTGCTTTTCCTCTGCCAGCTGGCATGGTGTTAAGTTTTGTCAGTAGAGGGTGCTGGAGAGACACTGAGGAGGAAAGAGTTTTACTTGCTGGTTCCGAGAGAGGCTGATGTGGCACATGGGGTTTCTTCAGTGCTCAGGCGTTTGCAGTTTAGTGGCCAGCAGCTCTCCTACTGCCCAGGTAGCGGAGTGCCCCCACTGAGACACTTCCCCACAAACAACTTTCCTTGGCATTCTAGAGGACTGATTTCTGGCAAATTTCACAGAGTAGATCTCCTGAAGTTCTGTCAGGTATGATCCCCCTCCAGCAAGGTCTGGATCTCAGCCCTAGTGTTGGGGGAACTCTTTCTTGGGTGCTCTGTCTCAGCCTTAAGGGTGGTGGCAATTATATGCTGTGTTACATAATATTATATTTGCTACTATATTTTATGTCAGCTATTGCTATGTTCTTTCAAGGTCTTTTTCTTATTTGCCAAGTTCTCATTAATCTCTTGTTATAGTTAATGATTTTTAATCTTCCCTTGTTCAAATTACCATGTAGTTTCTGTCTCCCTGATTGGATTTAGACTGTGACTGCACATAGAGTGTTCTGTTAGAATCATAAAGAGAGAGCATATTTGGGGAGAGAGATGGACAAGATTTGGGTCATGACCAATGTTAAGTACAGAACACTCACAAGGAGATATCCAAGTGCCTGTCATATATGGGTCTGGAATGAGCTCTGAAGACCCGGATTGGAGATTGCCCAGGAAGAGTGTGAGGAAAGAGATGACAGTATGGCCAGGATAGAGTCCTGTAGGTTACAGCCTGTTCACACGAAAAGGAACCTCCTAAGGAGGCTGGGGAAGACTGATTGGAGGGATACTATAGTTTATTATTATATTATTCATAGGGTTGTTGTAAGGGTGAAATGAGTTGATATTATATAAAGCACTGAGCATAATGTCTGGCACGTACATCCTTAGTAAATATGACTACTGACTGTGCTGTTGTCTGCTGGGCACTGTGGTGGGTGACAGGGATAGAGGATGACCAGGGCTGCAGGCTCTGCCTTGAGGGGTGGGGAATGGGAAGAGGCTTGTTAAGTATATTATAGTGAGTAGTAGGTGTCAGAAAGGTGTGAATAGGCTGGATATGGTGGCTCATGCCTGTAATCCCAGCACTTTGGGAGGCTGAGGCAGGAGGATTGTTTGAGGTCAGGAGTTTGAGACCAGCCCAGGAGAATCACTTGAACCTGGGAGGCAGAGGTTGCAGTGAGCCGAGTTCACACCACTGTACTCCAGCCTGAGTGACAGAGCGAGACTCCATCTCAAGAAAGTAAAAAAAAGAACAACAACAAAAGAAAGGCATAAAGAAAGCTCCAGAAACTTATGCCTCGGATATTCTGATCAGGGGCTGTAGAGGAGGTAAAGGCTCAGCTGGATCTTGGAGGAGAGGTGCAGGTTTGCCCCATGGAGAGAAGGCAGGGAAGGTCTTCTGAACAGAGGGAAGAGCATTAGCCAAGGAGGGAGAGTGCTTGACAGCCCAGTCCCACAATGGGGTCATGGTTTGCCCCTTGACTTAGGGGTGGGACAAAAATTGGACACACTTTCTGAATAGCTGTTTATTCTACATCCTTATATTCCACAGTGTGCTTTGCTCCCATAACTGTATTTATAATTTATTTAGTGAGTTTTAAAATTTCTGCAGGACATGTGCTAGTTAACAGTCTAAAATGATTTAAAACTTTCATTTGTGCCAACATTTTTCTTAAGCTTTCATTGAGTGTGAAATTGGAGTGTGTAGGCTGAAATGTTTGAGAGGGGAAAGTTGAAATGTACTATGTGCTATGCCACTTCATTGAGTTTTACTCTCTGGATGAAAACATTTTTTTTCCAGCCACGCATGATGGCTCACACCTGTTATCTTAGCACTTTGGGAGGCCAAGGCAGGAGGATCACTTGAGCCCGGGAGTTGGAGACCAGCCTAGGCAACATAGGGAAATCCTGTCTCTCTACAAAAAGAGTTTAAAAAATTAAAAAAAAAAAAATGTGCTTCCTCAACATTGATAGAACTCAGAACAGTTTCTAGGTCATGTGAGTTCTCTTCAACTTGCAGTTGTTTTTCAAGGTTCAACAACAGAAGAAATGGAAATTCCTGAAAATTGTATGACTCTTCTCTCTATAACTCACATTTTTGGCAATTTAGGAAACAGGTGTGATAGACTTTTGATTCTTTTGGAGGGAAAACATGGCAATTAAGCCTTAAAGCTCTCTGTGATTTATTCTTTGTGACTGGAATGTTATTTTCCTTTTTCTCTGGCAAACTCCAAGTGAATGTACAGCTCACTAGTTTTCTAGTCTTTTCTAAAGTTTCCTAATTTGGTTTACCAAAGCACTGCCCTAAGATGATTCTGTGGTAATGCTTGGCATGCTTTCATTGAAGACGCTCAAATTGTCAAAAAAAGAAAACAGTCCAACAAGCATTCATTAAAATGTGTTATCTTTGGACTCTGGTAGAGGAAATCCCTTGGCTGAAATGGCACACTGTAATCCAGAAATTCTCCTGAAAGGTCTGCTTCTGAGTCTTCAGAGGAAGGAGGAATATATTTCCTAAAGAACGATAATCATTTGTTTTTTTCAGAAAGAAGAGTTAAACCATTCTTTATTGGCTAGGACTGCTGGGATATAAGAAGGAGGCTGAGAAGGAAGATGTCAAACTGTGACTCTCCAAAGGTTTTAGATTTTTTTTTTTTTCTGCCTTGCTTCTAGAGGTAACAGACACCTATAACTCTTTGTTCTTGATGAAGACCAAGTGTTTGCCTAAAAGAGTGTTGAGAGACCCAAGAAAATAAGACACTTAGGGCAGTTTTACTTTACTTGACTATCCCTTGGGTAAAATGATGGAAGTTGAAGTGTGACTCTTCTGATAATTGCCTCCTCTATTCTTTTATGATATAAACCAAGGGTAACATTCCAAGATTATTATATTTTTGAAATTTGGGGATTGTTTTGAAGTTGATAAAATATTTCATATTGGCAATTTATTGAGAAGTTGAAAGGAAAACATATGCTCACTTTAAGAACAAGTGTAGGCTGGGCGTGGTGGCTCACGTCTGCAATCCCAGAACTTTGGGAGACCGAGGCGGGCGGATCAGGAGGTCAGGAGATCAAGACCATCCTGATTAACATGGTGAAACCCCGTCTCTACTAAAAAATACAAAAAATTAGCTGGGCATGGTGGGCGCCTGTAGTCCCAGCTACTTGGGAGGCTGAGGCAGGAGAATGGCGTGAACCCGGGAGGCAGAGCTTGCAGTGAGCCGAGATCGTGCCACTGCACTCTAGCCTGGGCCACAGAGAGAGACTCTGTCTCAAAAAAAAAAAAAAAAAAAAAAAAAAAAATCTGATGGTTTAAATGCAGAACAATAGCAGGAATTAGATAGAGAACCCCTGCACTCACCGTCTAGATTCTACAGTTGCATTTTTACCATACTTGCTATAGTATGTACATTTACTGTATTTACTGTAGAGTCATCCTCTATCCATTTCTTTGTGTATAAGGATTTTGCTTTAATATTTTATATTACAGCAAAATGCTACAAACAATATAGGAGAAAGGTTGAATATGGTAAATCACTACTATTATGTCTGTTCTTGCATTGCTGTAAATACTGAAGACTGGGCAATTTATAAAGAAAAGAGGTTTAGTTAGCTCACAGTACTGTAGGCTGTACAGGAAGTAAGGCTGAGGAGGCCTCAGGGACCTTTTTACTCACGGTGGAAGGCAAAGCTGGAGCAGGCATCTTCACATAGCTGGAGCAGGAGAAACAGGGTGAGTTTGAAAATTCCAGTAGTTCATAATGGCTTGAAACAGTCTGGATTATGAGAGAGGAAATGGCAGATGATGATGATAGCTGACATTTATTGAGCACTTAGACAATGTCCTGTTCTAAGTGTTTTTTATGTTTTAATGTATTAAGTCTCTATAGTAACTGTGATAGTGGTAGTATAATTACCTGCATTTTACTGTTGAGCAGACCAAGGCAGGGAGATGAAGTAACTTATCCTAGGTCTTGCAAAGTCAGCCCATGTTTGTGTGCATCCCTCATGCTGCCTGATGAGCCTGCTAGGTAGGTGTAGTGCAGACATTGAGCAGTGTCTGGATTCGCTTCCATAAGCTTTGGGAAACTATAATATTAAAGGATTTTAAGCAATAAAGTGAAACTCTCAGATTTCTACTCTAGGATGACCAGCACCGGCTTAGGGAAGGTGATGAAAATCTCATTTCCCCTTCCTTCCTTTCTCTTCTCCTCCCACCCCATATCCTTTATGTCCTCCCACCCCATATCCTTTATGTCCTGAAGAAATGATATAGTTCATTATTAATATAATACTTTGAGAAATGTGGAGGAGTTCTTTAAATCGATCTTCACCTTGTAATGAATTTGGATACTTTTTCAGGACTTCTCCAGCTGTATCAAAGTAAGGGCAAGAAGGGTCAACAGTAACAATTCTATTATGTGCATTGTATTGTATTGTATTGTATTGTATTTTTATTGAGACGAAGTCTCACCTTTTTGCCCAGAGTGGAGTGCAGTGGCATAATTTCAGCTGATTGCAACCTCCACCCCCCGGGTTCAAGCGATTCTCCTGCATCAGCCTCCTGAGTAGCTGGGATTGCAGGCACCCACCACCACGCCTGGCTAGTTTTTGTATTTTTTAGTAGAGATGGGGTTTTGCCACATTGACCAGGCTAGTCTTGAACTCCTGACCTCAGGTGATCTGGCCCATCTTGGCCTCCCAAAGTGCTGGGATTACAGGCATGAGCCACTGTGCCTAGCCACATACATATTTTAGATTAAACTCCTATATTATGTATGTAACAAAATACCTCCAGACTGCTGCTTAAAACAACGTTCAGCATTTGTTATCCCACACAGTTTTTGTGGGTCAGGAATTTAGGAGTGGCTTAAGGTCCCCTCTCAGGTTGCAGTCAACTGAAGGCTTCATAGGGCCTGGAGGATCCAATTGCAACATAGCGCATTCACAGGGTTGGCAGAGTTCATGCTGGCTGTTGGCAGAAGCTTCAGTTCCTTGCACGTGGAACCTCTTCATCGTACTGCCTGAGTTTCTTTATGATACTGCACCTTGGCTTTCCAGAGGAAAGGATTCACATAAGAGCAAAGTGAAAGCTGCAATGTCTTTTATGACATAGCCTTGGAAGACATTATTGTCAAGAGTTTGAATACCAGGAGGCAGAGCTCATTGGGGGCCATTTTGCGGGCTGGCTACCACAGTTCTCGTGAAAATGTCAGTGAATAGAATAATAAAATTTAGAACTGAAAGGAGCCCTAGCCCAGTAGTTGCAAGATGTGGCTCGTGAACCAGCAGCATCAGTTGTGAATGTGGTTAAAATGTAAATTACTGGGCCTGTCCGAAGACTTAACTGAATTAGGATCAAGGAGTGACTCCCAACACACTCTCTTTCTCTTTTTTTTTTTTTAAATAAACTTTATACTTTAGAACACTTTTAGATTTATAGAAAAATTGAGCAGATAGTACAGGTAGTTCCCATACACACACACACACA
>NW_012098654.1:3500306-3501188 GCF_000951045.1 Mandrillus leucophaeus | reverse complement strand
TGGTAGAGGAAATCCCTTGGCTGAAATGGCACACTGTAATCCAGAAATTCTCCTGAAAGGTCTGCTTCTGAGTCTTCAGAGGAAGGAGGAATATAGTTCCTAAAGAACGATAATCATTTGTTTTTTTCAGAAAGAAGAGTTAAACCATTCTTTATTGGCTAGGACTGCTGGGATATAAGAAGGAGGCTGAGAAGGAAGATGTCAAACTGTGACTCTCCAAAGGTTTTAGATTTTTTTTTTTTTCTGCCTTGCTTCTAGAGGTAACAGACACCTATAACTCTTTGTTCTTGATGAAGACCAAGTGTTTGCCTAAAAGAGTGTTGAGAGACCCAAGAAAATAAGACACTTAGGGCAGTTTTACTTTACTTGACTATCCCTTGGGTAAAATGATGGAAGTTGAAGTGTGACTCTTCTGATAATTGCCTCCTCTATTCTTTTATGATATAAACCAAGGGTAACATTCCAAGATTATTATATTTTTGAAATTTGGGGATTGTTTTGAAGTTGATAAAATATTTCATATTGGCAATTTATTGAGAAGTTGAAAGGAAAACATATGCTCACTTTAAGAACAAGTGTAGGCTGGGCGTGGTGGCTCACGTCTGCAATCCCAGAACTTTGGGAGACCGAGGCGGGCGGATCAGGAGGTCAGGAGATCAAGACCATCCTGATTAACATGGTGAAACCCCGTCTCTACTAAAAAATACAAAAAATTAGCTGGGCATGGTGGGCGCGTGCCTGTAGTCTCAGCTACTCGGGAGGCTGAGGCAGGAGAATCGCTTGAACTTGGGAGGCAGAGGTTGCAGTGAGCCGAGTTCACACCACTGTACTCCAGCCTGAGTGACAGAGCGAGACTCCATCTCAAAAAAGTAAAAAAAAGAA
>NW_012098654.1:3490298-3495506 GCF_000951045.1 Mandrillus leucophaeus | reverse complement strand
TTGACCAGGCTAGTCTTGAACTCCTGACCTCAGGTGATCTGGCCCATCTTGGCCTCCCAAAGTGCTGGGATTACAGGCATGAGCCACTGTGCCTAGCCACATACATATTTTAGATTAAACTCCTATATTATGTATGTAACAAAATACCTCCAGACTGCTGCTTAAAACAACGTTCAGCATTTGTTATCCCACACAGTTTTTGTGGGTCAGGAATTTAGGAGTGGCTTAAGGTCCCCTCTCAGGTTGCAGTCAACTGAAGGCTTCATAGGGCCTGGAGGATCCAATTGCAACATAGCGCATTCACAGGGTTGGCAGAGTTCATGCTGGCTGTTGGCAGAAGCTTCAGTTCCTTGCACGTGGAACCTCTTCATCGTACTGCCTGAGTTTCTTTATGATACTGCACCTTGGCTTTCCAGAGGAAAGGATTCACATAAGAGCAAAGTGAAAGCTGCAATGTCTTTTATGACATAGCCTTGGAAGACATTATTGTCAAGAGTTTGAATACCAGGAGGCAGAGCTCATTGGGGGCCATTTTGCGGGCTGGCTACCACAGTTCTCGTGAAAATGTCAGTGAATAGAATAATAAAATTTAGAACTGAAAGGAGCCCTAGCCCAGTAGTTGCAAGATGTGGCTCGTGAACCAGCAGCATCAGTTGTGAATGTGGTTAAAATGTAAATTACTGGGCCTGTCCGAAGACTTAACTGAATTAGGATCAAGGAGTGACTCCCAACACACTCTCTTTCTCTTTTTTTTTTTTTAAATAAACTTTATACTTTAGAACACTTTTAGATTTATAGAAAAATTGAGCAGATAGTACAGGTAGTTCCCATACACACACACACACACAAGCACACAGTTTCCCCTATTATTAACATCTTGCATTAATGTGGCTTATCTGTTACAACTGATGAAGCAGTGTTAATGTATTATTATTAACTGAAGTCTACAGTTAAAGGTTCACTCTTTGTGTTGTACATTCTGTGGAGTTTGGCAGAAACGTAAATGTCATGTGCTTATCCACAGTTACAATATCATGCAGAGTAGTTTCACCACCATTAAAACTTCTGTGCTCCATGTAATCATCTCTCCCTTCTTCTCCCAGCCCCTGGCAACCACTGGTCCTTTTACTGTGTCTGTAGTTTTGCTTTTTAAAGAAAGTTAAAGTTCCTTTTAAAGAAAGTTCTGTGGTTGGAATCTTATGGTGTGTATACTTAGATTGTCTTCTTTCACTTAACAATGTACATTTAATGTTCCTCTTTTTTGTTCTGTAGTGCTCATTTCTTTTTATTGTTCAATGAACAACACAGTTGCGTATCTATTCATGAAGTACAGTTGAAGTACAGTTGGTTGCTTTCTGTCTTTGATTATGAATAAAGCTACTCTAAAATTTGTGCAGATTTTTGTATGGACATAGTTTTTAAGTCAACTGGACAAATACTTAGGGGCACAATTGTGAGATTGTATGGTAAGATTATGTTTAGCTTTTTCAGAAAATGCCATACTGTGCTTCACGTTTGCTGTGGGCGTAGATGCTAGATGCTTTAGTTTCCTGTAGTTTTCTTGTTTTTTTCCTCCCTTGGTTTCTTTGGGTTTCCCTAAGAACTCCTTCTTAAATAGTCTGTCTTGAAGCTCTGTCAGTTGTAATGCAGTTTTTTTTGTTTTTGTTTTTGTTTTTTTAATACTGGAGCTCTGTTGATGTGGTAGAAAGGTGTTGGGGAAGGAGTGCATTCTGTAATCTAATACTAAATCTCAGTTTTTTAGTGGGCATAAATCCGTAGGCTGTGATCTTCAGGAGAGTTTATTAGCTTTCCTCCCCTCACCCCTTCTGCAAGAAAGCAAGAGGGAGTTGAGTAATTGTCCTTTCCCCAGGTCTACAAAGCTCTTGCAAAGTAGTTTCTCTTAGCAGGTGGGCCTTTGTTATGGTCAATGCTCTGAGCAATTTCAAAATGGTAACTTTCCCCTCTCCCTACCTAAAATACAAGGGGATTTTTTTCTTTGATGTTCTTGTAAGAACCTGTTGAGGCTCCTGGAGGTAAAAAGCTATAGGTCCCTGTTAAGTCTGGACCTCTAGAAGTTTTAACTCTCAAGCTAGTCCACACTCAGTCTTCTGCAGTTTGTTAGCATTACCGTTTAGGTAATGATTACTGTATTGCTTACTGGTTCCTGTAGCTTTCACTTCTGGTAATCTGATCCTTTCTGTGATTCTCTGTATTTTCTTGTGTCTTCTTTCTCCAAATTTTGCGGTAGCTGTTTGCCCTGTGACCCCAATTCTCTAATGGATCTAAGAAAGGCCATTGATTTCAGTTTGTTTAGCTGTTTTCTTGCTGTGAGGATGGGAGTGATGACTTCTGAACTGAAAATGAAGCCTGGCACCCAATACCCTTTGCTTTGACAAGTCCCTCCAGGTGATTCTGAGGCATGCGAATGGTTGAGAACTACTGATGCAGCCTAAGTCCTTCAGTTCACAGATAAAATCCAAAGGGGAAGCTGGCCGGTCACTGTGGCTCACACCTGTAATCTTAGCACTTCGGGAGCCTGGGAGGTAGAGGGTGCAGTGAGCTGTGATTGCACTACTGTACACCAGCCTGGGTGACAGAACAAGACTCTGTCTCGAAAAACAAAACCAGACCGGGCGCAGAGCCTCACGCCTGTAATCCCAGCACTTTGAGAGGCCGAGGCGGGTGGATCACCTGAGGTGAGGAGTTCGAGACCAGCCTGACCAACATGGTGAAACCCTGTCTCTACTAAAAATGCAAAAATTAGCCAGGCATGGTGGCACGTGCCTGTAGTCCCAGCTACTTGGGAGGCTGAGGCAGGAGAATCACTTGAAACCAGGGAGGTGGAGGTTGTGGTGAGCTGAGATTGTGCTACTGCACTCCAGCCTGGGCAACAGAGCGAGACTCCGTCTCAAAAAAAAAAAAAAAAAAAAGTTGCAGCTGCTTTCTAATAAAACTGGGTTGATTGATTGATTGATTGAGATAGAGTCTCCCTCTTGTTGCCCAGGCTGGAGTGCAATGGCGTGGCATGATCTCAGCTCACCACAACCTCCACCTCCTGGGTTCAAGCTGTTCTCTGCCTCAGCCTCCCAAGTAGCTAGGATTACAGGCATGCGCCACCACGCCCAGCTAATTTTTTATTTTTCGTTTGTTTGTTTTTGAGACGGAGTCTCGCTCTGTCTCCCAGGCTGGAGTGCAGTGGCATGATCTCGGCTCAGTGCAAGCTCCGCCTTCCGGATTCCCACCATTCTCCTGCCTCGGCCTCCCAGGTAGCTGGGACTACAGGCGCCCATCACCACGCCCAGCTAATTTGTTGTATTTTTTAATAGAGACGGGCTTTCACCGTGTTAGACAGGATGGTCTTGATCTCCTGACCTCGTGATCCGCCCGTCTCGGCCTCCCAAAGTGCTGGGATTACAGGCGTGTGCCACCGCGCCCAGCGTAATTTTGTATTTTTAGTAGAGACGGGGTTTCTCCATGTTGGTCAGGCTGGTCTTGAACTCCTGACCACATTTGATCCACCCACCTCGGCCTCCCAAGATGGTGGGATTACAGGCATGAGCCACCGCGCCTGGCTATGAAACTTTATTTTCAAAACCAGGTACAGTCTCTTGGCCCCTGTTTCAGAGCCTGTGGAAATCTCATCTTCACTTTATGCCCCAAAAGATGCCATTGTTTTTATCTGCTGGATGGGATCCCCAAGATTACTTAGATTGCTTTCAGAAGTAATAACAGATGTCTGGGTATGGAGCACAGCATCTTAGTTTTAGTTTCTTTTTTGAGGGATGCTTTTTGGTGTTATGGTATACCACAGGTGCCTAGTGAAATTCCGTTGTAGGTGCATTCCCTGCCCTTTGAGGAGATTCTGCTGATCTCGAATAACTGTGGGTAATTGAAATATCATACCTTTTAATAATGACAACTAATCCCCTAAAAAGAATATAGACTTTTTAGCTCTAAACATGGTTTGAATAGGGTTTTTTTTTTTAATGGTCTCTTATGACTCTAGATTAAAACAAACAAGAAAATAACCCTACTTCTATAGTTACTATAACAGCTGAGGCAAAGCTGTCCTACTAGTGGTGTA
Source organism: Mandrillus leucophaeus (assembly GCF_000951045.1). Lineage (NCBI taxonomy): Eukaryota > Metazoa > Chordata > Mammalia > Primates > Cercopithecidae > Mandrillus > Mandrillus leucophaeus. The sequence continues at coordinate 3,491,422 of NW_012098654.1, read as the reverse complement.
TGGTAAAGCATGCCTTTTAATAAGTTCTTAAACATAAAGAATAATAGAAAGTCTCAACTTACAGTGTGTTATAGTTGCCTGTGGAGTTATTAGTTTAGAGGAATGATTTTAATTTACTTGGAGTCCTTAGCACATTGCTTATTGCATGCATGCTCAGTAAAAGTGGATATTGGTGTTTGTGCTTTGCAACTTCCACAGGTCTTGGTTGTCATGGCTTCTCATTAGTGCCTTAAGATCCCTTTAGAGCTCTGGTTGCCTGGCAAGAGAAAAGGCAGGAACTGCCAGGAGCTGAAAGGACAGATGTTTAGCTGCAGAAGTGGCCTTTGGGGAGCGTTGGCTACGTTGGCTGAGGTTCGTGTGCATGTGGCCAAGTATGTGAACTTGGGGTTTTGCTAGACAAAACTCTGGGCCACATGGGTTAATTAATATATGCTACAAGTGGTCTTTGTTTTAGAAGTCTTTGCAGTTTGAGCTATTTAAAACTTTTTTTAAATAAGCAAATTATAAGATTCTGTTTGGGGTGCATTCCTGTCCTTTGGGGAAGTACTACTGACCTTTAAGAATAGTGGGTTATTGGGCTCCGTGGCTCATGCCTGTAATCCCAGCACTTTGAGAGTCTGAGGCTGGCGGATCACAAGGTCAAGAGATCGAGACCATCCTGGCCAACATGGTGAAACACCGTCTCTACCAAAAATACAAAAATCAGCTGGGCATGGTGGTGCACGCCTGTAGTCCCAGCTACTCGGGAGGCTGAGGCTGCAGAATGGCTTGAACCTGGAAGGCGGAGGTTGCAGTGAGCTGAGGTTGTGCCACTGTGTAACAGCCTGGCGACAAGAGTGAGACTCTGTCCCCCAAAAAAACCCAACAAACAAACACAAAAAAACAAATAAAAAACAGTGGGTAACTGAAATATTGTATGCTTTAATAATGACTACTAGCCGAATATGGTGGCTCACGCCTGTAATCCCAGCACTTTGGGAGGCTGAGGCGGGCGGATCATCTGAGGTCGGGAGTTCAAGACCAGCCTGACCAACATGGAGAAACCCTATCTCTACTAAAAATACAAAATTAGCTGGGCATGGTGGCGCATGCCTGTAATCCCAGCTACTCAGGAGGCGGAGGCA
>NW_012098654.1:3470889-3490060 GCF_000951045.1 Mandrillus leucophaeus | reverse complement strand
GTGGCTCACGCTGTAATCCCAGCACTTTGGGAGGCCGAGGTGGGCGGATCACCTGAGGTCAGGAGTTTGAAACGAGAGCCTGGCCAACGTGGTGAAGCCCCGTCTCTACTAAAAGTACAAAAATTAGCCTGGTGTGGTGGTGCATGGCTGTGATCCCAGCTACTCCGGAGGCTGAGGCAGGGGAATCGCTTGAACTCAGGAGGTGGAGGTTGCAGTGAGCTGAGGTCGTGCACTCCAGCCTGGGCAATAGAGGGAGACTTCATCTCAATAAATGAGTAAATCAATAAATAAAGGTCAGTTTACAGTGTTAGAATACTGACAGCTTGAGTAATTAGAAGAGTCTTATGATTAGAATTACTTCAGGCTAAAAAATATTACAAGGAGACTCTAGAGGGCAGTATAAGTCAGCATGTTCATGCTTCTCCTGGCAATGGAAAGTTAAATTTTGCTTTGGAGAAATATTCCAGGTGTTCTCAACTCTTTTCCCACCACACGGTGTCCCGGTTTGGTAGAAATGTGAGTTTTGGAAAGAAGTGCTCTGATTTGGCTTACAAAGGTTAGCTAATATATCATAATTATATGACCCTAGGGAATATCTCTGCTTGGTTTACAATGCTGTCTTAGAAAAACTGGAATTCCCTTATTGATTCAACTAAATGGAATTGAGTTTGCTTTTCAGACATCTGTGGAGCATTAAGTGAAAGGAATATATCTTTATAGCTAATATATCTTTTGTTTTCACATCTTTTGGGGTAGGAAGTAAATGTACCCTCTATTCAAACAAATGGGAAGAGTTTGACTTATTTTGACCTTTTTTTTTTTTTAAACAACTTTTTTAAAAGGTTGAAATTAGATGCCTGATTTCTGAATGTCCGTGTTAATGTTGAACCTTTCAGAACGTTTGCATTAAGCAAAACCCAGAGGCTATTATGCCTATCACTTTTTCTTCTAATTTTTAACCTTCTGTGCATTTTCAGGGAAATCTAATCCTTACATTATTGACTCATCTTACATATAATTCACCAAATATGGTTTGGAAATAACTGTTTTGAAGCCTAAGAAGTTCTAGCTTGTAGAGCCTCTTAGGGTTTTAGGCTCTGCAAGGCAGAAAGTGGGGATTACCAAGGGCAAACTAATGAATCTCCTATAAATTTAGATTTAAGATTTAAAACTATTAATTGCAATTTTTTTTTTTTTTTTGAGACAAAATTTCACTCTGTTGCTCAGGCTGGAGTGCAGTGGCATGATCTCGGCTCACTGCAACCTCTGCCTCCCAGGTTCAAGCGATTCTCCTGCCTCAGCCTCCTAAGTAGCTGGGACTACAGGTGCCCGCCATGATGCCTGGATAATTTTTGTATTTTAAGTAGAAACAGGGTTTTACCATGTTGGCCAGGTTGATCTCAAACTCCTGACCTTAAGTGATCCACCTGCCTCAGCCTCCCAAAGTGCTGGGATTACAGGTGTGAGCCACTGCATCCGGCCAAAATAGTTACTTTGACAAAGTTACAACTATTTTTCCTTTGGAAATAAATCAGGAGTTTTGGAAAATATGATAGAGTTTCCCACATCTTTCAGTAATGTTAAAACTAATGTGCACTTGTGAGGAACCAGTATCATGTATTGGCTTTGATTATTGGTATCGAGTATTAGGTTTACTTCTGGCACCACTTGTGCATCTATGTTTTTTTACATCTTAATCACAGAGTAATGTAAAATAAGCATTTGTGTTTACAAAATATACACTACTCATTAGAACTTTCACCTGAAATTGTGTGTTTTTAATTTATACAGAATTGGTGTGTAAACCAAAGGAGTTTTCTTAACAAGAAAAATAGAAAGTTAATAAAGTTTCTGGGAAAGAAGATTGAATATTTTTTGTTACTAGAAATAAAAGGTAAATTTTTTTTTCTTTTGTTTTGAGACTGAGTCTAGCTCTGTTGCCCAGGCTGGAGTGCAGTGGTGCGATCTTAGCTCATTGCAACTTCCACCTCACGGGTTCAAGGGATTCTCCTGCCTCAGCCTCCTGAGTAGCTGGGATTACAGGTGCTCGTCACCACGCCCAGCTAATTTTTGTATTTTTAGCAGCTACGGGGTTTCACTATGTTGGCCAGGCTGGTCTTGAACTCCTGACCTCGTGATCCGCCTGCCTCAGCCTCCCAAAGTGCCGAGATTACAAGCGTGAGCCACCACGCCCGGCCAGAAGGTAAAATTTTTAAGCAGGTGTGTAATATGTAGAGAAAGTAACTAAATCTTTGAGTTTACAAAAGATTTGGGATATTTGCTTAATTCTCAGACTTGAAATTAACAAACTTACTAAATGTTTTCTTTATTCTGGCAAGTGACAGAACATTGATACAGATAGTATTACTCACGTTTTGTTTTATATGAATGTAAATCGGCAGTCTCTTGGTATCTTGAAATATACAGGAGAAATTTTCCTTAACCTAAGATTGAAATATTATTTAAATGTATAACACTGCACACATAGCACTTAATTTATTTCTTGTACTTTAGAAAACTTCTCTATATACAATAACCTCTCCTAGTCCTTTGGAGGGAATTTTAGTTACTATTTTTTCCCCAATTTATTCCAGTTTACCCAAACCCATTGGTTTGTTTTCCCCAATTTACCCATTTCCCCAGTTTACCTGTTTGAATATCTTGATTTTTTGTTTTTTATTGTTCTCTTTGATGGCAATAGCTTCTTTTGCGCTAGAGAAAACATTTTCTGATGTTATGGTTATAAAATATTTTATATGGATTTATGCCTTTGGGTATTGCTTAAAAGGATCACATGATTAAATGGCAGTTTCATATCTGGAATAATTCATGAAATGGAGATGTCATCTGATCATTGTTGGCAGGAATTTACTTTCTAGCGCCAGATTTGCCCACTAGAGGACATTTCCTTTCAGTAATTACACCCCTTCTAGTCAAGTTGCTGCCCATAGTTCCTTACATGTTTTTTTAACTCCGTTACAATAGCTGGAACAGGATTCGGCAAGCTTTTTCTGAAAAGGACCTGATAGTAAAGATGTTAGGTTCTGTGGGTCATCAAGTCTCTGTTGCAGTTATTCAACCTTGCCTTTAAAATACAAAAGCAGCCATAGGTGATATGCAAATGAACAGCCATGACCGTTTCCAAGAAATCTTTCTTTATGGACACTGAAATTGGAATTTCATGTAATTTTCATATGTCATGGAGTAGTTTTCTTCTTTTGATTCTTCACCTTCACCCTTCAACCATTTACAAGTATAGAAACCAAAAGCAGGCCAGAGGCTGGGCTTAACCCATGGGCCCTTTTTGCCAACCCCTGAGCCAGAAACCCAGAGAAAGATACATATAGAAGTGGTTTCTTATTAACAGCTTTAATTTATGCAAATATCCAGGGTTGTTTTGTTACTACCAGAAATAAATGTATTTTTAAATATGTTACATGATATAAATGACATCATTTTAAATAGTGACTTTAGAGCCTAGGGATAGAATATCTTTGGGTGGTAAAGATAAAAGCTGGTTTTCTTTGTCAGATGTTAAATGTAGAAAATTGACAAGAGCTATGGAACAAAATCCTTGATTTACAAGTTGACAAAATTGCTGGAATACACAGAGACTATATAGATTCATTTGATATAAGAGCTTCATTTAAGGGAAGGAATTCAAGGCTCTTTCAGCTTGTGATTTCTATTTTGGTGTATTTTGTCCCCACCTAATGATTTGTACAATGTAATGATGGTAATTCAGAGCTGAAAGTAGGTTGTTTCTGGTTTCAATCCTTCTTTTTATCTGAAATACTGAAAGAGCCAAACTGTATTCTGTACAGGTAGTGGTTACTTTTCTTCTGCTTAAACTTAAAAACACAGCCTGTTTATTAGCTTTTGTTGGCACCAAATAGTACTTGGACACTATATATTTCACAGCAGACATATTTTTTCTACCTAACATTAAGCAGTTGCTTAATTTGAAGAACTGTTCTGTTGAGCCTGCCTAATACAAAATTTCAGTGTACACAGCACAATCTGAATTAATAGAACTCAAACTTACTAGGCCATGAAAATGGCTTAATCAACAATGAACCCTTTAAAGACCTTGTCAGGTAGTGTTCTAATAGTGATTTTAGGAAAAAAAACAATGATTAGTATTTAAAGATACTTTTTGTTTCAGAGTTTGTTTTCTTTTTTAAAGCCCTCTTGAATAACTTCTGGGGTTGCTCCCATGTTCTGTTTAGAGGGGAAAAAATTGCATCTCTATACTTTATATTGAGCCACAGCCATTCAGTCTAATTACTAATCTCTTCTTGGTAAAAGCCCTTTCAGACTGAATTGTTTATTCTTCCTTATCTCTAACCTGAGGGTATATTGTTGCTGAGTTGTTAGATTTTATTCTTCTTTGTTGTCATTCTGCAGTTTCTTTTCCCACCTCCGCCTCCCGTTTTGGTGATGGATGGCTAATCTGATGTTTGTGAGGCATTCAGGATTTGATAGCTGTGTGAGAGAGACTCAGCATTCCTTTCTGAACACCCTCTCTTTTCTCTGTTCAAAGTTCTAAATCGTTTGTGCTGTCAGTAGTTTTTGATAGGTAGAGGTCAAAGACAACTCTGTTGATTGATTAATTGAATTCCTGTGTCATATAGCTTTTTATTTTGAGGTACAGAGCCTGAGTTTAAATGCAGGTTCTGAAACTAAGTACATAGTCCTCTCTCAGTATTCGTGGGGGATTGGTTCCAGGACCACCTGTGGGTACCAAAATCCACATACATTCAAATTCTTTAAATAACATGGTGTCGTATTTGCATGTAACCTACGCACATCCTCCGACATACTTTAGACCATCACCTCCCTTATACTTTGTATCGTCTCTAAATTACCTATAGTATTTAATGCAATGTAAAGGCCATGTAAATAGTTATACTATATTGTTTATGGAATAATGACTAAAAAAAGTCTATACATGTTTAGTACAGAAGCAACCATCTTTTTTTTTGTCCCGCCAAATATTTTCAGTCCGTGGTTGGTTGAAACCACAGATGCGGAACCCAGGAATATGAAGGCCAAGTCTATGGCTTTATTGAACAGATGTTACTTAACACCTTTGTCTCTTGGTTTGCTCACTTAAAAAAAAAAAGTGGAGGTAATAATAGTGCCTATCCTGAAGGGATATTGTCATATATGTGTAATACTTACAGCAGTACCTGGTGTACAGTTAGCACTCAATAAATATTAGTATCACTGTCATTATAGTTTGAATGAAAAAGCTAACGTGAGTTTTAAGTAGGAAAGGGATGTTACTGGAATTGAGTTTCAGAAACATTGGTTTGATAGCAAAGGGGAAGGTGAATGGGGCTAGGTTAGCAAAGGTTGAGGCAGGAAGACCTGTGCATGCATTGAGTTGTATCTCTGTCAGAAGACAAGAATTACAACAAATAGCGTTTGAAGATTTCAGTTGGCTTTATTTGTGGTTCTAGAATTGGGCGATACTGTATTCTATAAAGTAGAATAAATGTAAGCATTCCAATGAGTGCAGTAGAGGAGGTTGGCTTGGAAAAAGGGCTGAAGAAAGCAGAAACAAAGAACAAAAAGCACCAGTAGACTTCCCCTGATGTAGGGTTGCCAAAGCCTTCAATTTGCTGGGCGAGAAAAAGTAGTATCTGCAAAGCACAGCAAAGCGAATGCAATGAAATGAGATATGCTGGTAGCTGACTGTTCAGCTCTGTGTTACTGCTGTCAAGACAGAGATAAGGGTTTATGTTATTAAGATGATTTAGTTTTGAGTTTTGAGATTAGCCAGCACTGAGGGACCCATCTCACATATTTGAGCAGTCAGAAAGGAGAATGTATTTTTACCAGATAGTAATTAGAATTTCTAATAGAGGCCGGCAACCCTTCCAACAGAGAGAAAGCAGGTGTGAGACCAAGTCACCAAATCCCATTGGTCCTGGTCAGGTGCCTCACTTCTCACCAGAAGAGGTTTGAAGAATCTCTTGCCGAGTGCAGTGGCTCATGCCTGTAATCCCGGCATTTTGGGAGGCCAAGGCGGGCGGATCACCTGAGGTCAGGAGTTTGAGACCGACCTGGCCAGCATGGTGAAACCCCGTCTCTACTAAAAATAGAAAAAAAATTAGCTGGGTGTGGTGGCGGGCACCTTCAGTCTCAGCTACTCAGGGGGCTGAGGCAGGAGGATCGCTTGAAGCCAGGAGACGGAGGTTGCAGTGAACCGAGGTTGGGCCACTGCACTCCAACCTGGGCAACAGAGTGAGACTCTGTCTTAAAAAAAAAAAAAAAAAAAGAATCTCTTGAGTGGAAAAATACAAAAACTTTTTCAGTTCAACTCTTCCATTTCCTGAAATCTTGTGTTCAGGCCTGCAGGGAAGTCCCAGGCTATGTTGAGGGGCTTAGGGAAGCAGACCTCTGCAGTGCTCCCAGCTGTCTGAGGAATGCAGTGCTAACTGTCCCAAGTTTTACCAGCCTAGGGCAGTGTCTTCAGGGTGGGCTGCTTCTAAGATGACCTATGGGGTACATGAGAAATGCTAAAACAACTTTTTTTTTTTGAGGTGAAGTCTCTCTCTGTCACCCAGGCTGGTGTGTGGTGGTGTGATCTCGGCCCACTGCAACCTCCGCCTCCTAGGTTCAAGCAATTCTCTTGCCTCAGCCGGGATCCCAAGTAGCTGGGATTACAGGTGTGCACCACCATGTCTGGCTAATTTTTGTAATTTTAGTAGAGACGTGGTTACACCATGTTGGCCAGGCTGATCTCATCCTGACCTCAAGTAATCCTCCCTCCTCAGCCTCCCAAACTGTTGGGATTACAGGTGTGAGCCACTGCACCCGGCCAGGTTTTAAATTTTAGTGTAGCCTGGATGTTTCATGTACAAGTAACGTACTTTGGGATGTGTCCAAAATAAGTAAAATTATTTTCACATAAATTGGTCTTTGCTGCTATATGAAGCAACTCAGGGCATGGAGCACGTTTTATTCATTTTGTATTCCCAAATCTTCCTACATAATTTACTCACTCATTAATGGAACTTAATTAGAGTCCAAGATGACACTGCTAATGGTGTCTGGCATTCATTGTCTACTCTTGGGGTTACACAATTATAAGAACTCTCCTACAGTGGCCTATGAGGCCTGCTCTGACCTTAGACTCATCTGTTGCTAGCACCCTCCACCCTCAGTTGTATTCTAGTCCTGTGGCTCACTCGCTCTCTCTTGCTCGCTCTTGCTGTCTCTCTCTGTCTCTCTGCAGCTGGTACCTGCCCTCTGCATATGTTTAATCCTTCTTATCTTGCTCTACTTTTTCTTTTTCCTTAGCACTTACTGCCTTTGAATATTGTGTGAAATTTATGGAATAGAAAAAAATCTGTTGGTCATTGTTTCTCCCTGCAGAATGTAAACCCCTTGAGGTCAGGAGTGTCTTTCTACTTTGTTCATAGGTGTATTCTAAGTGCTTGTGCTATTTTTTTTTTTTTTTTGGAGACGGAGTCTCGCTCTGTGGACAGGCTGGAGTGCTGTGGGGCGATCTTAGCTCACTGCAACCTCTGCCTCCTGGGTTCAAGCGATTCTTCTGCCTCAGCCTCCCGAGTAGCTGGCACTGCAGGCGCGCACCACCTCGTCCAGCTGATTTTTTTTTTTTTTGCATTTTTAGTAGAGATGGGGTTTCACCATGTTGCCAGGACGGTCTTGATCTCTTGACCTTGTGATTTGCCTGCCTCGGCCGCCCCAAAGCATCTGGCACATAGTAGGGCTTGTAAGTTCCATTAATGAGTAAGTAAATTATTTAGGAAGATTTGGGAATACAAAAATGAATAAAATGTGCTCCATGCCCTGAGTTGCTTCATATAGCAGCAAAGACCAATTTATGTGAAAATAATTTTAAGTCTGTGAGAAACGTGGCAGTAGAATTATATGGAGGGTAGAGAGGTGACAGTAATAAGGAGGTGATTAATTCTCTGGGGGTGGTGTGGTGGTAGACACATAAGCATTTAAATAATGTAAATGTTTTGAAAATGTGACAGTTTTTAACCCATTAACTGTTGGTAGGCCTATTTTTGCTTGTCCAGAGAAAATGGAAATAAAGATTATTTGAATAGAGTGTGCTTGTGACTGTGTAGAAACTTGTCTTTGATAGACATCTATGTAAGTTGAATTAAGCAGAGGGCAAATCTCTGTCATTTGTTCCTCTATGTTTATGTTGTATAATTTGATGTTATTTCAATCATTTCATGATTCCTGCTTTAGTAGATTTGTAGTAGGGTACCTGTTGATACACTGTTGGAAGTGTATCAATGTTCCTCACCCCCTCCTTTGTTTCTGATATACCCTGGGCCCCTTTGGATATTTAATAATTACTTTAAGGATGCTAATTTGGGACACAATGAATCATTTAGGAATGGATTACTTTATTTCATCAAAATCATTGAACAGAGTGCTTGGACAATGACGTTTTGACATTGCTCAGCCGCTGTGTGGCTCCACTGTGCCCTCCCTAGTGGTGACTGGTGAAGCGGGGAGAGGAGGCAGGGGAAAGGCGCTTGCTCCTGAGACAGGCATTACCTTTTGTGATGGATGCTCTGCTTGCAGAACCCAGCTGAGCATCTGTCCAGACACACTCCTTCCCAGTTCACATAAATAATGCAGCAGTGATAGTAACAAGGATGAAAAGCAAAATGCTGATTTTGCTGCCCCCTGCCTGCTTTTTTCTTTTTTTAACGGGGTGATGTACTTCACAGACAAATAATGAATTATCAACCTCACAGTTGGGGTGAATTAGGCCCTCCCTTAATTGTTTTAATCAGGTTTTTACAATAAGTCGATGACAGAGTCCAAGATGACACTGCTAATGGTGTCTCGCATTTGTTGAGCATTTCCTGTGTGCTGTGCACTCCATCCAAGGCCTTGCTTGAATTGTTTCATTTCATCTCCATGATAACTGTGTGCAGTGGGTACTGTTACTAATCACATTGTATAGATGAACACATGGAGACTTTCCCAAGGTTATGCAGTTAGAAAATTTTAGATCAGGAGAACCCTGGCCATCTGACTCCAGAGCCAGAGACCTTTACCACTAGGCTAAATGTGCTGAAGACTGGGAAGCTCAGTCGGAACTAAGGATGAAATGTTGCTGCCTGCTCTTATGAGTACAGATGAAGAGCATCACCCACCATTGAAAATCACCCAGCAAAATATGTAGGACTAAACTTCACTATTGATGAAATTAAACCACAGCTTTCTTCTCAGAACTAAACAAAAAAATTCAGCTCTTCATTGCGTTGAGGTTGGTGATCCACTGGCTTGAACCATTTCTCTTTTCTCATGAAATAGAAGGCATTTCTGCCTTTGCTGTGTAATTTGCTTGATTTTCTTCATTTTGCCGCTCTTTGGTGTAGAAACGGGCACCCTACTTCAGCTGGTGGGGACTAAAAACCAGTAGGAGGAAAGGCAAAATTCTTATCTGACCCTGTTTTTTAAAGAAAATTTGTCAAGTTCTAGAAATCTAACAGCTTTAGAATTTATGATTTTAGGAAGTTATATGAAGGTCCTGATGTTTTCCAAGGTAAATTGACTGCTTACTTTCTTTCATACATTGTACTTGCTCTTGTTCTTACTCTCACATTCTCCTTTAGTAAAGAAATGGAGGCCATAACAGGGATACTATTGATAAAACAGATGTTTCTTACTTGAAATTGCATGCACTTATGGTCTTGTGTTTTAACCACTCTTAACAACTGTGTTTACTATTGAAACTGGAAATACAGGCTTTGACTATAGTTTTTCCAGCTTGCCTGGTACTATTCTCCTGTAAATGGATTATTTTTAGTTTAAATTTTTGCTGCAAGCCCTTTGCCCCTACTTAGTTGACTCTTCAATCACCACTTGCAGTGCACATGTCAGCATTCCCATGGACATTAAATACACACAGTATAGACAGCACAATGGCATTTTCTGTGTGAATTATTGGACTCGTTTGATCACTTTTAGTGCTGAAAATGGGATCTATCCTGGTTACCTTCCAATCCTCTAATGAAATTTAGGGAATGTATGTCTATCTCCTTTCAAAGTTTATCTTGATAGCTATTGGTGGTCATTGTAAAATTATCCGTCTGAAACTTAACAGATTGCAAATGAAATAGGAATCTCAGTATTTGTTTTGCTACTGCCTAATGATACCTCTGTTTGAGTCATTGAATACTTTCAAAGCACAACCTTTAAGGTGTGTTTCCACATCTTAATTTGTCACTTGGTACGTTTAGTTCTAAAAACCAGAACTAAAGCAAATTTTGTTTCATGAGAAACTGCTTGCCAAGCTTTAATTTAGCTCTTCTTAGAGGATTATTAATGAACTTGTGAAGTGTACATAAGCACTTTTTATTGACAAAGCAGTGGCATTAAAATTCAGTATTCTCAAGTGATGACAAGGCATTATTGTATTTGAGAGATACTAAAAACTACCACTGTTGACCTAATGATTAACTTGCAATATAGAACATCCTTGATTTTCCTTTCCCTTATCCATCTTATTCTTACTTTCGTTTTCAAAAACCATTAGGTGACTATGGAACATAACTGTGAATAAACAAATGAGTAAAATGCTAAAAATGATTTTAAAAATTCATTAAGTTCTTTGAAGCTGGATGATACATGTATACCTTCGCCTACGGCTTCTTTTAAAAAAAACAAAGCTGTTACTTTAGTGATGTGTTTCTCATTTATACATACTAAAATTACAGTGATTGAGTTGTTATGTCATTTATTTTTTAAAATTGTGATTGTGTGTGTGTCTTTTTCCTTTCTTTTTGGTATAAGATTATTGAGGGGCCAAATTTCAGGAGTCTTACTAGCAAGTTGCAAAATGTAGTACAACCTGCCCTCTGAAGAAAAATAAATTTCAGTCTGATGCTTACATCTTAAAAAGATTGATTGCTTCTTTGGCTAGGTTTTTTTAAATTCCTTTTCTTTTTTTCCATTCTGAAATTTTATTACTTTCTTCACCAGGTGATCAAAGCACATAGGTTAGTGAATTTTTTTTAAAAAAAGGTAGCAAAGATCTTCTGGGAATATTTGTGTTAATTTTTAATTTTATGTGTTTTTTTCTTTTCTTTTCTTTTCTTTTTTTTTTTTGAGACTGAGTCTGGCTCTGTCGCCCAGGCTGGAGGGCAGTGGCCGGATCTCAGCTCAGTGCAAGCTCCGCCTCCCGAGTTTACGCCATTCTCCTGCCTCAGCCTCCCGAGTAGCTGGGACTACAGGCGCCCGCCACCTTGCCCGGCTAGTTTTTTGTATTTTTTAGTAGAGACGGGGTTTCACCGTGTTAGCCAGGATGGTCTCGATCTCCTGACCTTGTGATCCGCCCGTCTCAGCCTCCCAAAGTGCTGGGATTACAGGCTTGAGCCACCGCGCCCGGCTTTATGTGTTTTTTTCTAGGTAATATATGTGCACATACTTAATCAAATGGTGGTGTACTGTTTATTTTTTTATTTGTTTATTTTAGTAGTTCCTCCCATCCTTGAGTTCCACTTCTCAGAGGCAAACTGAACTTTTAAAACCATTTCTTTTGTCACTTATCTCAGTATTGCTAAAGGTCATGCTTATGTTTTATGTTTTATTTTTATTTTTTGAGACAGAGTCTTGCTCTGTTGCCCAGACTGGAGTGCAGTGGCGCAGTCATGGGTCACTGCAGCCTTGACCTCCCAGGCTCAAGTGATCCTTCAGGTTCCCAAATAGCTGGGACCACAGGTGTGCACCCCAACACTTGGCTAATTATTTATTTATTTACTTACTTATTTATTTATTTATTTATTTATTTATTTATTTTTGTAGAGATGAGATCTTGCAGTGTTGCCTAGGCCAGACTTGAACTCCTGAGCTCAAGTGGTCCTGCCACCTTGGCCTCCCAAAGTGTTAGAATTATAGGCATGAGCCACCATGCCTGGCTTCTTTATCTTTTCTTTTGTCTTTTTTTTCCCCCCATGATGGGGCCTTACTCTATTGTCCAGGAAGGAGTGCAGTGGCTTGATCAGGGTTCACTGCAGCTTTGACCTCCATGGCTGAAGGGATCCTCCCGCTTCAGTCTCCCAAGTAGCTGAGACCACAGGTGTGAGCCACTGTGCTTGGCCTGTTTTTATTTTCTGTTTTAGACATCACTTGCTGAGTTTACCCAATGAGTAATGAGGATTTAGCCTTTTATATCTCCCCAACCCCAGACAGGGTCTGGCTTTGTCATCCAGGCTGGAATCTAGTGGCATGATCATGGCTCACTGCAACCTGTACTTTGTGGGCTCAACAATCCTCCTGCCTCAGTCTCCTGAGTAGCTGGGACTACAGGTGCACACCACTACACCTGGCTAATTTTTGTATGTTTTGTAGAGACGAGGTTTTGCCATGTTTTCCAGGCTGGTCCTGAACTCCTGAGCTCAAGCATTCTGCCTGCCGTGTAGTCCCAAAGTGCTGGGATTACAGATGCGAACCTCCTTGCCAGGCCGTCACCTTTTATGTATCTTCTGCTTTCTCCTCTTCCTCTTCCTTCCCATTGTGGTAATATCATCATTTGTGGTTAAATCAGTATTGAATGTTTATATTATTATTATTATTATTATTATTATTATTAAGACACAGTTTTGCTCTTGTTGCCCAGGCTGAAGTGCAGTGGCGCAATCTCAGCTCACCAAAACCTACGCCTCCTTCAAGCGATTATCCTGCCTCAGCCTCCCCAGTAGCAGGGATTACAGGTGCCCGCCACCACGCCTGGCTAATTTTGTATTTTTAGTAGAGACGGGGTTTCACCGTGTTTGATCAGGCTGGTCTCAAACTCCGGACCTCAGGTGATCTGCCTGCCTCGGCCTCCCCAAGTGCTGGGATTACAGACGTGAGCCACCACACCCAGCCGAATGTTTATATTGTTATAGGCATGTATATATTGTTATAGCTTAAAACAAATATTGTGGGCTGGATGCAGTGGCTCATGCCTATAATCCCAGCACTTTGGGAGGCCGAGGCAGGCTGATCACAAGGTCAGGAGATCAAGAGCATCCTGGCTAACGTGGTGAAACCCTGTCTCTACTAAAAATACAAAAGTTAGCTGGGTGTGGTGGCACACACTGTAGTCCCAGCTGCTCGGGAGGCTGAGGCAGGTGAATAGCTTGAACCTGGGAGGCGGAGGTTGCAGTGAGCCAAGATTGTGCCACTGCACTCCAGCTTGGTGACAGAGTGAGACTCCATCTCAAAAAAAAAAAAAAAAAAATTGTGATATGATTGAATTCCATTTCTTGCACAACTTCTTTCCTGGAATTAATACCTGTCTCTATTTTGATTCTTTGTTTTGTTCTGTATGCCTCTATCTCTAAATCATCCTTAAATTTTCCAGCAGAACTATTTAAACTCCTCTCAATGTAATGGAAAATATTAATCTATAGATCACCCTTGGTGCTGTCCTCCTGGAACCCATTGCCTCATTTTGGTGTCTAGATCTGCCACTGAGTTGTTGGAAGAAGACTTCCCTTTCATATGACTCTGAGGTAATTTTTCATGGGTTCTTGGTTGGTTTCCTTTCTTGTTTGTGAAGTGTTTTCCTGAGAAGGATGCATGGGAAGTAAATGTTTTGAGGCTGTGTGTGTCTGAAAATGTCTTTATTTCGTACTCATCCTTGATTATCTCACAGTTTGGCTGGGTATAGAATTGCAGACTGGAGACTATTTTCCTCAAAATTTTGAAGGCATTACTCTATTGTCTTCCAATTTTAGGAAAGAAGCCAGAGCATAATATAGTGTACACTCAACTGAAAGGCAGTATAGGCCTTTTAGAATGAGTTGTTATTTGAGTGATACCCCTTGGAAAGATAAAGTTATTACAGTGATGTCTTCTGAACCATAAAGGAAAAGATAAAGTTGAGAGAGTTTCATTTTACTCCCATCTGTTAAATGGCAGTAGTTCAGTCCTCTCTAGGGATATTGTGGAAATAAATATTTAAAAATTTAAAGGTAGCTATAACTATCAAATAGAAAATCACTTCTTGGGGTGAATGGCAAACTCTGTGGTAATAGCCATTTATGTTTGTATTTTAAAGCACTTTATCATGATAGGATTTGCCAATCACTATCCTTTAAAAGCCAAATGAATGTTAAATTCATGTGATATATGTATTTTAATATTAATACTTGGATTTTTCTGGCTTAAAGTTTTCATAATATAACATTTAATCCCATTTAAAATGGAGTCCACAATGAAAAAGCCTCATTTTGATTGCCTTTGTAAGCTAAGTATAAATAAAGAGTGAAATCAGCAAATTGTAATTTTTGAAATAAAATGCCTTTAATGTTAGATATGTTAAGACTTTAGCACTGTAGTCGAAGTTTGCCATTATTATTATTATTATCATTTTTTATTTTTGAGGTGGAGTTTCGCTCTTATTGCCCAGGCTGGAGTGCAGTGCTACAATCTTGGCTCACTGCAGGCTCTGCCTTCCGGGTTCAAGCGATTCTCCTGCCTCAGCCTCCTGAGTAGCTGGGACTACGGGTACCCACCATCACGCCCAGCTAATCTTTGTATTTTTAGTAGAGATGGGGTTTCACCATGTTGGCCAGGCTGGTCTCGAACTCCTGACGTCAGGTGATCCACCCACCTCAGCCTCCCAAAGTGCTGGGATTATAGACGTGAGCCACTGGGTCTGGCCAAAGTTTTTAATTATTAAAAACTTTTTTCTTAAAAGCAGAAACCATTTTGTTAGGGCTAAAAATTTTTTAAAGTTAATCTGCCTTTTTTGCAAGAATTTACACTCAAGTAAGAGTGTCATTTTTACATTTGAATGTAATAATTAATATTAGTATAATGATTAAAGTGGAGGTAATCAATAGAAAACATGTATAAAATAGCAAGCACTAATTCTTAACCCACTGCTAATTGCTTCTAGGAGGTTGTCTTAGCATTGGTTACTATGGTTTTTCCTTAGCCTTTATAAATTATCACAAAAGACAAAACTGTTCCTCCTCCAGTTACTAAATTAGTTCCTATTTAATGTTGAAAGGTATCTTGCAAGATTTATGATTCAGATTTTATAACAAGCCTTATTTTAGGATGTGCTTTTCTAGGTATATGGGTACCTTTTTGGCCTTTTCCCTAGGGACATTAATCCTTGGCTGGAAAGAATAAACTGTAGTCCCTCCATAGCAGCTGACTGCAAACTGCAACCATGACGCCTTAGGCTGTTAAAACAAACATTTCTCAACCTTATAGCACAGACTTCCTGTTTTTAAAGCTTTTCTGACCTTCCTGAGAAAAAGACTAATATAGCTGTGGTTACATCCTGTGGTTTTTTTTTTTTTTTCATTAAAAAAAAATCTATTGAATTTTTCTAAAGCCCTTGAGTATAAAAGTGATTAATGCACCAAAAAATGTAAATAGCACAGGGCTCATGTCTGATCTTTGCTAGTTCTTCAATAAAAGATAATAGAACCAGGTTGGCTTTTAATGCATCTCTGTTTGTTCAATGCCTGCTACTATTGGAATGTCAGGAAAATCTCACATTAAAGGACCTGCCCTATTCTGGAGAGATTGTAAAGGAAGCATTTGGCAGTCATTTCCTTTCACTTAAGAGAATGAACATGCTTTACATTATAATCGTTTAAACATACCAGAGTCAGCTGATACGGTTCTCATATTCTTCACTGTAGAGTCAGCTTGCTCTGAAGATTGGAGGGGATGATCAGTGTTTAGATTTTATTGTTGGAGTTAATCAGATGATGTAAACGTTAGAAGTTAGCCCGTGCCTTCCTTTGTACTCACTCAGTTGTTGTTTCCTGCAGCCCAAGTATTTGCTCTTTTAGTTAAAATTAAACTCCAGAATGTATGTTCAGCATTTGTCATTGTGACAGTCTCATTCACTTCTAATCCCTTCAAAAGAAAACACAAGAAACCACCGTGTGTTGTGTAGGTCAAACATTCTCGAAACTGTGTCTTTTGATTTTTGTTTTAGCCAATGTATTATATAATGTTTAAGTGTATATTTTTAACTGGAGTCTTCTGGCATTTTCTAGAGAGCAGTTATTGGCTTTTAGGCAGGCAATTCCTGGATCTGTAATGCTACCTCTGATGTTGACACTGGCAAATGGTACTCATTTAATTTTTTGAAACATTAAAATGTATGTATTTTTTTCTGAAATACACGTGTGTAATTTTATTTTAAAATATTTTCATTTATTGGAGGCATAATACTAGAGAAAACATATCCCAGTAATAAAGGGCAAAATGATATTTTGAATTTCTTTACATTATTTTAATAAGTCATACAATTATCTGTCTGGTTAGTATTGTGAATTCTTAGGATATTGATTCCAGTTGTGGTTTTGAGTTATCCTTAAGATTACTTCCAATACATTTGGCTGGATCTCCACACTGATTTTATCATATATCATCAGTTCAGAATACATGAGGGGCCTCATTTTAAACATCCCATTGAGGCCCTGAGTCCCTGAGCTCTTTAAAAAACAAAACTCTCTTTGTTTTTTAAATCTGTAACACTTTTCCAAATGAGAAATTTCTGTTCTTAACTCTGCTTTGGCTTTTCAAGGTATCACTGTATTGGAATTTAATAATTTGATCTATACAGTCTGAGATCGCTAGTGAGTTTTGAAATAGAAATGAAAATGTCTTTAAACACATTTAAAACATGTGCTATCTAAGAGGTCTTGCTCTCTGTCTGAAGTTGATTTAAGGCTAATTTTACATCCTACGTCCATGAGACGGCTGGACACTTCCAAAAACTAAAACCTCCAGGCCTGACGTTCGATTGATGACTAATGTCAATAACGATTTTCTGTGATGCCCACGGGAGCCTAGTGGAAAGTTGTATTTTTTTATGGAATATATTTTTATAATGCTGATAATGTATTTCATGAAATAATACTTTAAATACTTATTAGCAGTTTATCACTCCTTTTTTTTGTTGTTTTTGGTTTTGTTTTTGTTTTTGAGACAGAGTTGCACTCTGCCACCCAGGCTGGAGTGCAGTGGCTCGATCTGGGCTCACTGCAGCCTCCACCTCCCAGGTTCAAGCGATTCTCCTGCCTCCGCCTCCCGAGTAGCCGGGATAATAGGCGCGCGCCACCATGCCTAGCTAATTTTTGTAATTTTAGTAGAGATGGGGTGTTGCCATGTTGGTCAGGCTGGTTTCAAACTCCTGGCCTTAAGTGATCCACCCGCCTTGGCCTCCCAAAATGCTGAGATTACAGGTGTAAGCTACTGCGCCTGGCCTATCACTCTTAAATATATGTTTGGGACTATGACTGGGCATGGTGGGTCGTGAAGAGATCGAGACCACCCTGGCTAACATGGTGAAACCCTGTCTCTAGTAAAAATACAAAAAAAAAAAAAAAAAAAAAAAAAGGCCGGGCATGGTGGCGGGTGCCTGTAGTCCCAGTTACTCGGGAGGCTGAGGCAGGAGGATGGCATGAACCTGGGAGGAGGAGCTTACAGTGAGCCGAGATCCAGCCTGGGCGACAGAGCAAGACTCCGTCTCAAAAAGCAAACAAACAAACATATATATATATATATTTGGGACTATGTTGGAAAGTAAAGCATAAAGGAAAGTTGTAACTAATGTCCAACCTTAATGTTGTACCTATATTATTTCACTTTAAAGTATGCTATTCAGAGTTTTACTAAAGACCAGTCTGTCTTGGGGTTTTTTTTTTTTTTTTAAATAATCGGATGTTATTTCTAGTTATTTTTCAAGAGTATATTATGTAGATTGCAACAGTATCTAGAAATTAACTCATACATTTTATTACTAAATATAAAAGAGTAAATACTTACTAAGATTATGGCATTACCAGACATAACTCACTTATCTAATACTCGTGGAATATTTGGCTAATTATTATAACATTATTTTAATGTGTTTATGGTTCTCTGTGTCTTTTTCTGTGGATGTAATTATCACCAACCTAATTGATATAATATTTTATATTTCTGTTCCTTAGCACTTTTACCTGGAAAGAAGCATATGTGGATAATAGATCATTAAATATTGGCTGAATGGAAAGTGATATAAATGGATAGGTAATTAGGAAGGTTATTTTAAAAATTTATATTAATATATGTCTGACCTTGATTGGCATTTAAGACTGTGAACTATGGATTAGATGATAGTTACCTATTACCAAAATAAAATAATATGAATCATTCAGTAGTACTGAAAGCTAAGAGGTATTTTATATTTTAATGTCCTAATTCTGATTTCTTACATGTTTTAGAATATAAGTCATAATAGAAAGGGCATACTCTTAATACTTACACCAGGGCAACAGATGTATCCTGAGACTGTGTTGGGGAAACCAGGACACAGGGGGAAGAACATTTTGCTTTGGTTTGGGATTCTTTGAGAATGTCTGTGGAATGCCATTATGGCGGAACCCACAGGGCATTTGCAAATGTGGGCCTCTTGCTAAGAAGCAAGTTTAGCTGGAAAAATCAAATTTTGGAATCGCAAACAAGAAGCAGCTTGAGAGTGAATCTCCTCACTGATGAGAGATGGCAGAGTGTGATAAGAGGAGGCTTGACAGGGACTACCTGTATTTAGGAGGAGTCTTGGAAAGAAAGAGAGAATGACCGGAAAGGAACCAAACCAACAAAAAACCAGAATATGGGAATAGGACCAGGACCCACTGTTGGTAAGAGTATAAGTTGTACAGCTTTTGGATGGCTGTTTGACTCTCTCTGAAGGAGTGCATATTCACTGAACTAGGGATTCCTTCACTGTAGAAATACATGCATGTACAAAGAAGTTTGTTGTTGCACTGTCTATGAATAAAAAATGTGAAAAAGACTCAATAAGGGGCTTGTTATATAATAATTATGAGACTCCCACACTGTTCAGTTATGTGCAGTTATAAACAGGAATGGGATGTTAATGGTCTGCTCTAAAGTGAGAGAAGTGAGTTGCTGTATAACGTAAATAGTAGGATTTATCTTTGTGACATAAATCAACAAGTGAACCCTCAGACAAATGAATACGTATGTTTTTATGTATGCGTGCATGCTTTTGTACATATGTTCTAGAGAAGAACTTGGTAAACCTTCAGCCTGTTAAGTGGAATTGCTTGGATTTTCCGTAGGAACATATACTCTAAAACAAAATCTATAAGAGGGCTGGGTACAGTGGCTCACCCGTAATCTTAGCACTTTG
>NW_012098654.1:3462289-3469114 GCF_000951045.1 Mandrillus leucophaeus | reverse complement strand
CAAACATATATATATATATATTTGGGACTATGTTGGAAAGTAAAGCATAAAGGAAAGTTGTAACTAATGTCCAACCTTAATGTTGTACCTATATTATTTCACTTTAAAGTATGCTATTCAGAGTTTTACTAAAGACCAGTCTGTCTTGGGGTTTTTTTTTTTTTTTTAAATAATCGGATGTTATTTCTAGTTATTTTTCAAGAGTATATTATGTAGATTGCAACAGTATCTAGAAATTAACTCATACATTTTATTACTAAATATAAAAGAGTAAATACTTACTAAGATTATGGCATTACCAGACATAACTCACTTATCTAATACTCGTGGAATATTTGGCTAATTATTATAACATTATTTTAATGTGTTTATGGTTCTCTGTGTCTTTTTCTGTGGATGTAATTATCACCAACCTAATTGATATAATATTTTATATTTCTGTTCCTTAGCACTTTTACCTGGAAAGAAGCATATGTGGATAATAGATCATTAAATATTGGCTGAATGGAAAGTGATATAAATGGATAGGTAATTAGGAAGGTTATTTTAAAAATTTATATTAATATATGTCTGACCTTGATTGGCATTTAAGACTGTGAACTATGGATTAGATGATAGTTACCTATTACCAAAATAAAATAATATGAATCATTCAGTAGTACTGAAAGCTAAGAGGTATTTTATATTTTAATGTCCTAATTCTGATTTCTTACATGTTTTAGAATATAAGTCATAATAGAAAGGGCATACTCTTAATACTTACACCAGGGCAACAGATGTATCCTGAGACTGTGTTGGGGAAACCAGGACACAGGGGGAAGAACATTTTGCTTTGGTTTGGGATTCTTTGAGAATGTCTGTGGAATGCCATTATGGCGGAACCCACAGGGCATTTGCAAATGTGGGCCTCTTGCTAAGAAGCAAGTTTAGCTGGAAAAATCAAATTTTGGAATCGCAAACAAGAAGCAGCTTGAGAGTGAATCTCCTCACTGATGAGAGATGGCAGAGTGTGATAAGAGGAGGCTTGACAGGGACTACCTGTATTTAGGAGGAGTCTTGGAAAGAAAGAGAGAATGACCGGAAAGGAACCAAACCAACAAAAAACCAGAATATGGGAATAGGACCAGGACCCACTGTTGGTAAGAGTATAAGTTGTACAGCTTTTGGATGGCTGTTTGACTCTCTCTGAAGGAGTGCATATTCACTGAACTAGGGATTCCTTCACTGTAGAAATACATGCATGTACAAAGAAGTTTGTTGTTGCACTGTCTATGAATAAAAAATGTGAAAAAGACTCAATAAGGGGCTTGTTATATAATAATTATGAGACTCCCACACTGTTCAGTTATGTGCAGTTATAAACAGGAATGGGATGTTAATGGTCTGCTCTAAAGTGAGAGAAGTGAGTTGCTGTATAACGTAAATAGTAGGATTTATCTTTGTGACATAAATCAACAAGTGAACCCTCAGACAAATGAATACGTATGTTTTTATGTATGCGTGCACGCTTTTGTACATATGTTCTAGAGAAGAACTTGGTAAACCTTCAGCCTGTTAAGTGGAATTGCTTGGATTTTCCGTAGGAACATATACTCTAAAACAAAATCTATAAGAGGGCTGGGTACAGTGGCTCACCCGTAATCTTAGCACTTTGGGAGGCCAAGGTGGGTGGATTGCTTGAGCTTAGGAGTTCAAGACCAACCTGGGCAACATAGTGAGACCCTGCCTCAATAAAAGAAAAAAAAAAAAAATCTAAAAGAGCTTCAAAAATTTTATATTTTTCTTTTTTGTTTTAAAAACTCTAGAGTTTTTGTTGTCTAGTGACATTTTGGTGAATTGGAAAAGCAAAAGAAGTAGATAGTTTGCTTAAAATTGTAACTTTATATATTAGTATGTTTTCATGCTGCTGATGAAGACATACCAGAGACTGGGAAGAAAAAGAGGTTTAATGGACTTGCAGTTCCACATGGCTGGGGAGGCCTCATAATCATGGCGCAAGGCAAAGAAGAGGAAGTCAGGTCTTCTATGGATTACAGCTGGCAAGGAGATGGAGAGCTTGTGCAGGGAGACTCCCGTTTTTGAAACCATCAGATCGGCCAGGTTCGGTGGCTCATGCCTGTAATTCCAGCACTTTGGGAGGCTGAGGTGGGTGGATCACCTGAGGTCAGGAGTTCGAGACCAGCTGGCCAACATGGTGAAACCTCATCTCTACTTAAAATAGAAAATTAGCTGGGTGTGGTGGCATGCGCCTGTAGGTCCAGCTACTCAAAAGGCTGAGGTAGGAGAATTGCTTGAACCTGGGAGTTGGAGGTTGTGGTGAGCGGAGGTTGTGGTGAGCGGAGGTTGTAGTGAGCTGAGATTGCGCCACTGTGCTCCAGCCTGGGGGGCAGGGAGACTCCACTTCAAAAACAACAACAACAACAAAAAAGCCAAAAACATCAGATGTTGTGAGATTTATTCACTATGACGAAAACAGCATGGGAAAGACCCACTCCCATGCTTCAGTTGTCTCCAACCGGGTCCCACCCACAGCACATGGGAATTATGGGAGCTACAAGATGCGATTTGGGTGGGGACACAGAGCCAAACCATATCCCTCCATATTCTGTATAGGACAGTTGTTTCATCTTACCCTTGGGAATGTGTTCCAAGGCCCCAGTGGGTTCCTGAAACTGGATAGTACTGAACCCTGTTTTTACTGTTTTCCTACACATACCTGCCTATGGTAAAGTTTAATGTATAAGGAAAATTAAGAAATTATCAATAACTAATAAAATAGAACAATTATAACAATACATTGTAATGAAAATTATATCAATGTGGCCTCTCAAAAGTATCTTACTGTGCCTTAGTCACCTGTTTTTGAACCGTAGTTGACTGAGGGTAACTGAAGCCTTGGAAAGCAAAACTGTACATAAAAGGGGAGACTGTGATAACAGATCAAATCCTTTCCACCTTAGCATCCTATGTGGACATAGCTAACTGGTACTAATACAACCCTTGAATCAGGCACTGTTTGCGTGGTGACTTTGGGGTGTTGACATTTTGATATGGGAGAGCTAAATTACTTGGTCTGAATGGTTGTACTGGATAATGCTATGGGAAAGAATGTTGTCTCTAACTTGATAGTTATAATTTTGACCCTTATTAATGTTATTAAATGAGTGCTACTGCTTGAACTTGCATGTAAAAATGCAGTCTCCTTGCTGCCTTGGTGGTCTTGGGCAGTGGCCCAAAGTTGTCATCTTTAGAAAATATGGCTAAGATTGTTCCTTTGCTGTGACAGAGCAAGGTAGTGGAGAGTGTAAATGCAGGGTGGTTGCTCCTGGTTAAGGGTCTGGAATAATGTGGGTCCTGTTGAGCTAGTGCTAAGGTTCGCTTTCACATTTCTCCTGTGTGCTGTTTCTGGTCATAGCTTTAATGTTAGTTTAACTAGACTTTCGATTTAATTATAACTGTTAGGATAAAGTCAGATGTCAGCTCACTTGGCTGCATGCTGAGGCCTGTAGAATATGGAGTGCTTTGCTTCCAGCCACATCTGTTGTCTCCTCTCATTATCTGTTAATGGTACTCAACTTGACAGGGTTGTTTTGATAAATGATGGGTGTTATGGAAACCAAGAGCTGGAATTTGTGTGGAATGGAGCTTAGGACAAAAAGAAGCAATGGTGTAGACCAGGCCAGGGAGATAACATGTGGGAACCAAGGAATCCCTTGTGGAATGCTGACAGTCATAATGAGTATTAATTTGGGAGGGATGTGGTATATCTGATATTTTTTTCATTTACCTTGCATAATCTTTCTTTTACTTTTTCATGTGGTCATGTGCAAAACACCTGAAAAATTGTAGTTTTTGTTGTAATAACTTTGATTTCTCCTCTTCACAAAGTAATTTACAAACTCATACTAATGAGGGTTAAAACAAATGTTTTACTTTGAGGAGTAGACCCACCATTGAGTTCCTAGGTGGAGAGAGTTCTTTCGAAGGCTTCCATGTCAGGTCTGTTACTTAGAGAAAAAAACATGAAAATAAAGTAAGTTCAGTGTAAAAGGTAAGAATGAACTCCCTTCATTTACAGCAGAATTTGGTAGTGCTTTTGGATTCTGAGGGGCTTTGAAGACAAACTAGTGTACAAAGTACTTTCTAAGTTTTATATTCTGTTTATATTGCTCTGTGTGTGTACAAGATTTAGTCCTCTGTTCAGTTTACCTGTGGCTGTTTGCATATCCCTTAAAGGCCGGGTAATAGGAAGAACTTAGCTTGAATAAACTAGCAATGGCTTCTATACTTCATTAACTCTTAAAAAAAAGTGTAGCTTGGAAATAGGACCCTAGTGAGGATCTCTGTGTTTTTGAGTAACCCCAGGCACAATTATTTATATCTTCATAAAATGGGATAGAAGTCCTTTTTACTAGATTTCTTAATTTTTCTTTGTTTTTTTAGAGACTTAGTCTTGTTATGTTGCTGGACTCAAACTCCTAGGCTCAAAGGATCCTCCTGTCTCAGCCTCCTCAGTGACTGGGACTACAGGCGTGAACCACCACTCTTGGCTTACTAGGCTTTTAAAGGTTAATAGAAGAGATTTGTTTTTTGTTTTTTGAGATGGAGTCTCGCTCTGTCACCCAGGCTGGAGTGCAGTGGCATGATCTTGGCTCACTACAAGCTCCGCCTCCTGGTTTCACGCCATTCTCGAGCCTCAGCCTCCCTAGTAGCTGGGACTACAGGTGCCCGGCACCACGTCTGGCTAAGTTTTTGTATTTTTAGTAGAAACGGGGTTTCACTGTGTTGGCCAGGATGGTCTCGATCTCCTGACCTCATGATCCGCCCGACTGCCAAGTGCTGGGATTACCTCCCAAAGTGCTGGGATTACAGGCATGAGCCACCGTGCGGGCCAATAGAAGAGATTCTTATTTGCATAGATGCTACTTATTTGAGATAGGCTTCTTTGTGCCAAGAAATGTGCAGAGGGCCGGGCGCAGTGGCTCACGCCTGTAATCCCAGCACTTTGGGAGGCTGAGACGGGCAGATCACGAGGTCAGGAGATCAAGACCATCCTGGCTAACATGGTGAAACCCCGTCTCTACTGAAAAACACACAAAAAAAATCTAGCCGGGCGAGGTGGCGAGCGCCTGTAGTCCCAGCTACTCGGGAGGCTGAGGCAGGAGAATGGCGTGAACCCGGGAGGCGGAGCTTGCAGTGAGCTGAGATCCGGCCACTGCCCTCCAGCCTGGGCGATAGAGTGAGACTCCGTCTCAAAAAAAATAAAAAATAAATAAAAAAAGAAATGTGCAGAGGATATATGGAGTGAGTAAAACAGTGTTGTTGACCTCAGTTCATTTATTCATTCCACAGATTTGTGTACCTGATACAAATTTACATTATGAGGAAACATATAGAACTCTATGGAAGTGCTTAGAAGGGGCTATGAGTGTTAATAAAAAAAATCACACCCATGAATTACAAACCGAGATCAATGTTGTGAAGGAGGAACACAGTTCTATGAGAACTTAAAGGAACTTGACCTAGAATGGGGTCTCAGGGGAAGCTTCTCTGAAAAAGTGATGTTTGACCTGAGATCTGAAGGAGGCTTTAAATGGTCTGTGAGTGGCTGTTGGGGGCTGCAGGGAGATTATTCCTGCTCTAGTGGGAAGGAGCATACTGACCTGTGGTAGAAATCCCTATACCTGGGGGAAGTGGAAAAACTGGTGTAACTGGAAGGTGGGGGGCTGGGTGCAGGTTGGATTAGCAGCGGGTGCAAGATGAGCACAAAGAATTTGAGTGGCATAAAATGCTGTCAAAGCATTTAGAATCCCTGAGAGACTAGGTACAGTGTGAATTCAGAATAGAGCAGTTTGCTGCTTCTCACCAGCCTATTCCAACTCAGTATAAACCAGCACTTTTAAAATGGTGTGCGGAAAAGAAAAAAGAAATTCTTTTCAGCCTGTGCCATGTGTCTGGATATAGCTGGTTAGAAAATTGGAAGTGTGTCCAAGTACAGGAGTAGCTTTGCAGCAAGGCTTTAGGATCAGTTTCATCTCTGACATATGTGGAGTAATCTCATAGCCACAGGTCCCCCTCAGGATGGTTTCACTGAGGAATGGTGTTTAGTGGAGCTTATAGCAGAGCTAGATTTGTACTACAGACCATCTCTGATTTGTATTGATCACAGCCACCTTTCAGGGGGGCAAAGACATTATGCCTCATCAGCTCTTGCTCAGTACATGTGCTGTGTTAGGAGTTTGAGACAGATATTTCTATGTCCTGTAGAATAACTTGATTTGTCTTTAAAAAGAGATCAGCAGAGTTATCTTTAAATAGCAAACGTGCATGTGCATGTCTGTTTGGCTATCTGTGGCAACAAGACAGGACCCCTGGGTTCTCTTCAGCCTGGCCCCACCGCCATCTTGTTGAGAGACCACAGGCAAATCACTTTAATCTGTCTAAATTTCTCTATTTATTGGAAAGAGAGTACCCGATAATACAGTCACTTTATAGGGCCTTGGAAAGTCTAATTAACATTTATGAAGTTATTTGAGAGTTCCATGAAACTTGCCTGGAAGGGGAAGGGTGTAATAGAAGATACCAGGAGTAATCATTTAAATTTTGAGTTGCACCTTTCTAATTTGGATTGACACTGAGTGAACTTAATACTTAGAATTTGTGTTTTATAGGAATACATTTTAAAAATTCCTATACAATGTCTTCTTTGAGAGGACAAAATGATCTTGGCTATCACCGCTAGAGAATATGTGGTTTAAATGTACTTTAATTTTAATAAAATTTAGCAAGTTGATATATATATATTTTTTACAAATCTTAATTGGG
>NW_012098654.1:3415789-3460769 GCF_000951045.1 Mandrillus leucophaeus | reverse complement strand
GGGTGGGGGGCTTTCGGGGTGGGTGCACGGAGTGTTCCAGCCGACCCTAGAAAGATGTAACTTGGGTGTTCCCAAGAATGATGATGGCTTTCCAGGAACGGGGAGTCAGTATTTGCCGTGTCCTATTGCATTTCTGTTGGGCTCACTAGTTTTTCAGTGGCCCTAAACTCTGGAAATCTCAGTTAAATCGAACAGAAAACATTTTTTGGGGGGGAGGAGGTGTAGAGAAAACACTATTTAAAAATACAAAAAAATATTTCTGTTCTGAAAGGAAAGTGCTTTTGAAGTTGAGCGGAGTATAATGCAGAAGTCGCTGTTTAATCAGAAACTTCACATTGCATTACTGTGGAATAAATTGAAGTTTAAAAATAAAATAAATCTGATGGATTTGATTTGAGGCTACTTATGTGACAAATGAAATTTTCTTCTTGGACCAAACTACTGTTATTTTGCCAGAGTAGCTAAAATGCGGAGGTAGTCTTGAAGATTGTTTTATGTTTAAATTGTTAAGAGAATTTTTTAGTGTGAGGTGCTGTCTTCCTTGTTTCTCCTCTCTTGTTTACTCAACTCTTGTTTTCTGAAACTGTAGGGAGACCTGCTTGACCACTTTTTGTTTGCTTAGAAAGAAACTCCTGTAATAGGTTACTTTTTTTACTTGCAGCCTTTAAGCTTCCCTGGCGCACATGTGCCCCGCGCTCTGTGGGCATTGTTTGGCTGGAGGCCTCTTAGCCACACGGAAAATCTAGAAAATGGTCTGTAAATGAACACGGGTGTCTACAGAGAAATTCCATTTTCCCTTTGAAATTGTGTGCCTCTGTGTTTTAAGATTGAGACACTGAGTAAAAGTTGAGAACAGATTTAATGAAGTCCTCACTTTGCCAAAATTACTGTTTTGAGTTCTGCTTTTTTTTTTTTTTTCCCTCTCTTTCTGGAAACTCCAAATTTAAAGTAGACATTATTTGAAACCTTACAGATGGGAACAATATCCCATGTAAGCACATTGATCTGTGGGCAATTATTTCCAGAAGCACAACTAACTCTACATTTTTATGCATGTGTTAGATTTAGGCTCTAAGAGGCAGTTGCCTTTCTGAATATTTACATTGCCTAGTAAATTACACAAGGCAGATTTTTAGATGCTTAACAGCAACTTCACAATAGTGTGGGGCCAGCAGATTTGAGCTTGTATTTTTTTTTCTAACTCTGTAATTTAGTAGTGTTTAAACTATTTTATAAAGATCCCTGGCCCCAGTGAAAGATGGTTTTTCAGTCCAGAGCACTTGAGCGCTCATTGTACTCCGGCAGGCGCTGGCGCTTGGCAGGCTGCACTTGAAATGTTATTTGATCTGGTTGCATGATAGAATTGACTGAGATTACACTTTTTCCCTCCCCGTGGCTGATGAAAGCAATGCATCAGCGAGAAGTGTTCAATAACATATTTAAAGACTTAACCCACATTTATTCACTCTAAGGTTTCCAGAAAAAGGCCGTTTAGATTTTTGTCTTGTTTTGTGGTTTTTGCATTTATGAATTGAGGCAAGAGCTGACGTAATGTAGCTGTACCACTTCCTTTGTGTGTGTGTTTTTATAGCGTATAGGATATGTTCCAATCTACATGATTGTGATTATTTCTGAAATGCCTGAAAGAGGGAGGGAGGGTGTGTGTGTGTTTGTGTGTGTGTGTATTCCCCTCAGCCCCATTCCAGTACCTTCAGCTATATGGCAATTTATTTTTTACATTGTAGGGTAGGGAGGGAAGACTGTGATGGTAAACCCCATCAACTTGTCAGTAAGGTTCAGTGAATTGCCTGTGTGTGATGCAGACTAGCTTTTCATTTTAATTAGTGCAACTGTACAGCTGTTAGGTCAGAATGCATTGGCTGCTCCTACAGGGTAGTTTTATCTTACACTGGAGGTTTTATGGACTTGACTGGCTGTGTTTCTTAATCCCTTTCCCATGCCACCGTGCTTGCTTTTAAGCAAGTGATAGAACAAGACAAGCTTTTGTTATTTAATAGTTTACTTGTGAGAGATTTATTTTTGGTTTTGAGGAAATTGGTAAACCATGTAACTTATTAGTAGGTATTATATTTACCATGCTTTTCCAAGGCCAAAGGGTTTTGCTTGCTATTGTGTAGTCTGAGAAGCCGATAGAGCCATCCATTTTATAATTACATAGGAAGCCAATATTTTGTGTAAAAATCAACAATAAAAAATGGGTTCTTTGTTTACTAGTCTAGAATTAGTTTGTAAAACTCAAACAGAAATAAATGTTAGCATCATTGGAGATAAGGTGGCTAGAATGTTCCCCCCTCGTGTCTTACCTCTTGTTAACATTGTACAAAAGGACCTGAGCAACCCATTGACCAACAGCAGTTTGGCCATGGGCTGGGTGGTAAATGGAAGCTTTTAGAAATGTCTGCTCTGGGGCATGTGCGACAAACTATATTTTATAGTGTTATTGGTTTCAAGTTATTAGAAAGTATTTATGAGTAGATTCGAGTGTTTGAATATAGGCATGTAACAAAAGTCAGGCTTTTCAGGCTGTAACATAGATTGTAATGTGACTGACGTAGGTTCTCAATGGTCTGGTCTCTTTATTGTCTGCTTTCCTATTGAGTAGATACTACTATCCAGAGCTGTTATTATCTACTACATTTATTTTTATTTTTATTTTTTTTGAGATGGAGTCTTACTCTGTCAGCCACGCTGGAGTGCAACCTCTGGCTACACTGCCACCTCCGTCTCCCGGGTTCAAGTGATTCTCCAGCCTCAGCTTCCTGAGTAGCTTGGGACTACAGGCATGTGCCACCCACCATGCCTGGCTAATTTTTGTATTTTTAGTAGAGATGGGGTTTCACTATGTTGGCGAGGTTGGTCTCAAACTCCTGACCTTATGATCCACCCGCCTCAGCCTCCCAAAGTGCTGGGATTACAGGCATGAGCCGCCGCGCTCAGCTTATCCACTGCATTTTTAAAAAGGAGCAAAAGTCATAGAAACAAACTTGATTGAAATCTGATTATAACTAAACCTGATATTATACATGTGGTACCTTTGTCAGAGGCCCAGTTTGCTGATAGAAGATGGGGGCTGAGGGTTGTTGGGGGAGTGGCATCTCGTGGGGGTGGCTGGGTAGAAAGAGAGCTTGTCTTAGACTAAGATTTTTTTAATTCATTGGAGAAATTGGTCCATCTTCAGACAACCTAGAATGAAAGAGTAGAGTGCAATATTTTCTAGAAAATGTGATAATTTAATTGTAACTTATGTAGAAAATGTTTTCTCTAATTAAAAGAAATTAAAACATTTAGATTGGCAGCAGACTGCTGAATCCAAGGAAGAATGGAGGGAATAGGTATCCTATATCCAATTCAAACAGGTTATGTCACAAGTTCATTTGTAAATCTTTTTTCAGGTTATGTTATCCAATTCCACATATTAATGATGATTGGGGTCTTAGACTTGCCCTCTGAAATCTAATTAATCCATGAAATAGTTCACATACTTAAATATTTATAATAAAACACAATAATGTCGATGTTTATTCAATAGGAAAATTAACATACTTTTACTCAGCTTTTAAAGTTATCATTGAACTCTGGTGTGATTCATTAATTTATTCAGTACAGCATAGTGGTAAATAGGCTGTCTGAATTTGAGTTCTATTCTTAGTTCTACCGCTTACTCACTGTGACACCTGGGTTAAGTTATTTAGCCTCTGTGACTGTTTTCTCATACCAGAAAATAATGAGTCTACTTACAGGATTTACGAAATGCTTAGGACCATGCTTAGCATTGGAAAACAGTGAATAGTTAATATGATGAGCACTAATTATGTACTAGGTACTATTTTAGTTGCTGAAGATACAAAAAAGATGAAGTCTCTGTTCTCATAGCATTTATTTTCCAGTGGAGGAGGACAAAGCAAGTAAAAATGAGCATGATGATTTGTGAAACTTACATTGCTGAGCAGGTCAGTGAGCCATGATTGCACCACTGCTCTCCAGCCAGAGTGACAGAGTAAGACCCTGTCTCATTGAAAAACAAAAAAGTAGAAAACATTTAATTTTAGAGTGTTAATCAGAAACTCCTTGTTAAGATAATAAGAATATAATAGGTAAGTATGGGAGATCATTATAAAAGTAAAGTGTTGGGACCAGGTGCGGTGGCTCAAAATCACAGCATTTTGAGAGGCCATATTGGGAAGATCTCTATCTCTGGAGTCCAGAAGTTCAAGACTAGCCTTGGCAACATAGCGAGACCCTGTCTCTATTTAAAAAAATAAAAATAGAAAAAGTAAAGTGTTTATGCCATTAATGATTCGAAATAATCACTTGTTCTAAAGCTGGCCAATTAGATCTGTTTCTCATATCTTGTTTTCCACAAGATGAATGAGCTTTTGTAGTTGTAATTTTAAGAAAGGGTTCATTTATATGTGACTGGTGGGCTTCAAAGGAACAAAAGAATGTAAATATACTGTGCATTTGAAAAATTGCTTAAGTCAAAAGCCTCTAGATGGTGTGTGCGCTGCTGTATTCACAGCTGTATTTACCAGTAGCTTACCACATTATCTACCAATGATTTTAAAATAGCTGGGTAGAAACAGTGGTATATTCAGGTCTCTGCTGGTTTTGAACCTCAACAGCAGTAATGACTTTACTTGTGTGCCTTTTAATAAAATGACAGTGAAAGTACCTCCTTTTGCATGTTCCTCAGGATTTCTTAGTTGGGGCAGTTTATGTTTTGCACAAACAACCTGAGTTTTACATACAGAAGCAGATAATCAAGTTATTTTTATGTGGTGGTCTCTCAGGAATGAGACTGGAGAAATTCCGCTGATCTATATCACTCAAAGATGTTTTTGTTGTTTTACTCACCAGCTTTATCATTTTAAACATTTAAAAAATGTTAAATATAGGCTGTTGCTCTGCCTAAAGAGTACCATTCTTTATTCCTTTACTTTCTTAATAAACTTGCTTTCACTTAAAATGTTAAATATATGTAATTGATAACTTATACATATATAGTATTATAAGGTGAGTCTTATGTGATGACATTCTTTGGCATTACCAACAAAAAAAGACAGGCCCTTCAATACCCAGATCTACTCCCTAATATGAACTTTTTTTTTTTCTATTCCAAAGATTTAATACAAGTTCTTCTTTTGGAAGGACTCAGAATTTTAAATCTTATTATTTTTGGCCACAGATACTACTGTTCATTTGCTTAGTAAAGTGAATGATTTGCATAAGTTACATGTAAAACATAAAAAAATAGTTCAGAACATTATCCAGGAACTTTAAAAAGTTGTGTGTGGGGGTGTGGTTGGGGGAAGAAAGATACATGTGTATTTATTAATTGATTAAATTATACAGAAAAACCTGTATCTAGATTGAACATTTGAACATTTTTTTCTTTTGTTTTTTGCTATTTATTTCTTACTGTTACCTTCTTTTTTGAGTGGAAGGAAAGTGATGCAGACAAGTTTTCATTTTATGTGTATGTTTTTTGGCCACTTATCTAGCCAACGTCCTTTCTTTCAGAGCCTGTGCTCTGCAGATCATAATTCTCACATAATTCTTAAAGTAAATGTTCAGTAATGAAATATTCACCTTTCTCGATATGTTAAATGTTTGTGGAAAGGACTGTAACGGTATTTACTCTTAAGTGTGTTGAGTGCAAGAGCAATTTGAGTTTAGATCTTACTATTTTTTTCAGTAGTACATCCATTACATTTTATTTGCAATTTTTTCTTTTTGATAATTTCAACTGCTTTTATTTTATTTTTTATTTTTGAGACGGAGTCTTGCTCTGTTTCTCAGGCTGGAGTCCAGTGGCGCAATCTCAGCCCACTATAACTTCTGCCTCCTGGGTTCAAGCTATTCTCCTGCCTCAGCTTCCTGAGTAGCTGGAACTACAGGCACCCGCCACCACGCCCTGCTAATTTTTGCATTTTTAGTAGAGATGGGGTTTCACCATGTTGGCCAGTCTGGTCTCGAACTCCTGACCTCAGGTGATCCACTCGCCTCAGCCTCTCAAAGTGCTGGGATTATTGACATGAGCCACTGTGCCTGGCCTTCAGCTGTTATTTTTAGATTCAAGTGGTACATGTGTAGGTTTGTTGCATGAGTATATACTGTGGTGCTGAGGTTTGGGATATGAATGATCCCATTAGCCAGGTAGTGAGTGAACAGAGTACCTAACAGTTTTTCAACCCTTCTCCCGCCTTCCCTCTCTAGCAGTCCACAGTGTCTATTTTTGCCATCTTTATGTCCATGAGTACCCATTGTTTAACTCCCACTTATAAGTGAGAACATGTGGTATTTGGGTTTCTGTTTCTGCGTTAATTTGCTTAGGATAATGGCCTCCAGCTACATTTATGTTGCTGGAAAGGATATGGTTTCATTCTCTTTAAAGGTAGTATAGTATTCCATGGTGTATATATGTACCACATTTTCTATTTGTTTGTTTATTTATTTATTTTTATTTTTATTTTTTGAGATGGAGTTTCACTCTGTCGCCCAGGCTGGAGTGCAGTGGCTGGATCTCAGCTCACTGCAAGCTCCGCCTCTCGGGTTTACACCATTCTGCTGCCTCAGCTTTCCGAGTAGCTGGGACTCCAGGGGCCCACCCCTGCACCTGGCTAGTTTTTTTTTTTTTTTGTATTTTTTAGTAGAGACGGGGTATCACCGTGTTAGCCAGGCTGGTCTCGATCTCCTGACCTTGTGATCCGCCCGTCTCGGCCTCCCAAAGTGCTGGATTACAGGCTTGAGCCACCACGCCCGGCCTGTTTATTCATTTTTTGAGACAGAGTTTCACTGTTGCCCAGGCTGGAATGCAGTGGCGTGATCTCGGCTCACTGCAATCTCTGCCTCCTGGGTTCAAGCGATTCTCCTGCCTCAGCTTCCCAAGTATCTGGGACTACAGGTACCCACCACCACGCCCAGCTAATTTTTTTTGTATTTTTAGTAGAGATGGGGTTTCACCATGTTGACTAGGCTGGTCTCGAACTCCTGACCCTCAGGTGATCCACTCACCTCGGCCTCCCAAAGTGCTGGGATTATAGGCATGAGCCACCGCTCCCGGCCTTGTTTGTTTATTTATTGGAGAGTCTCACTCTGTTGCCTAGGCTGGAATTCAGTGGCACAATCTCAGCTCATTGCAACCTCCACCTCGCAGGTGCAAGTGATTCTCTTGCCTCAGCGTCCTGAGTAGCTGGGACTACAGATGTGTGCCACCACACCTGGCTAATTTTTGTATTTTTAGTAGAGACAGGGTTTTACCATGTTGCCCTGGCTAGTCTCCAACTCCTGAGCTCAGGTGATCTGCTCACCTCTGCCTCCCATAGTGCTGGAATTAGGCATGAGCTACTGCACCCAGCCTGTACCACATTTTCTTTATCAGTCCATCATTGCTGGGTTCCTAGGTTGATTCCATGTCTTTGGTATTGTGAATAGTGCTGCAGTGAACATATGAGTGCATCTGTATTTTTGGTAGAACAATTTAATTTCTTTTGCATGTATACCCAGTAATGGGATTGCTGGTTTGCATGGCAGTTCTGAGTTCTTTGAGAAATCTCCAAACTGCTTTCCACAGTGGCTGAACAAATTTACATTCCCACCAACAATGTATAACTGTTCCCTTTTATCCCCAACCTCACCAGTGTCTGCTGTTTTTTGACTTTTTAATAATAGCTGTTCTGACTGGTGTGAGACGATATTTCATTTTGGTTTTGATTTGCATCTCTCTCATGAGTAATGATGTAAACATTTTATCATGTTTGTTGGCCACTTGTATGTCTTCTTTTGAGGAATGTCTGTTAATGCCTTTTGCTTACTTTGTAATGGGGTTCTTTTTTGCTTGTTGTATTGTTTAAGTTCCTTATAGATTCTGGTGCATTAGACGTTTGTCAAATGCATGATATGTAAACATTTTCTACTATTTTGTAGGTTGTCTGTTTACTTTGTTGACAGCTTTGTTTTTTTGAGATGGTGTCTCACCCTGTTACCCAGACTGGAGCGCAGTGGCGTGATCTCAGCTCACTGCAACCTCTGCCTCCAAGGTTCAAGCAGTTCTCTGCCTCAGCCTCCCAAATAGCTGGGATTACAGGTACCCACCACCATGCCTGGCTAATTTTTTTTTTTTTTTTTTTTTAAATAGAGATGGAGCTTCACCATGTTGCTCAGGCAGATCTCAAACTCCTGACCTCAGGTGATCCGCCCCCCTGGGCCTCCCAAAATGCTGGGATTGCAGGCCTGAGCTACCATGCCCCGCCTTTGTTGATAGTTTCTTTTGCTGTACAGAAGCTCTTTAGTTTAATTAGGTCCTAGTTGTCAATTTTTGTTTTTGTTGCGGTTGCTTTTGAGGACTTAGTCATAAATTATTTCCCAAAGCCAAGGGTCAGAATGGTGTTTTTTAGGTTTTCTTTTGGGATTTTTACAGTTTATGGTCTTACATTTAAATCTTTAATCCACCTTGAGTTAATGTTTATATATGGGAAAAGGTAGGGATCCAGTTTCATTCTTCTGCATATGGCTAGCCAGCTATCCCAGCATCATTTATTGAGTAGGCAGTCCTTTACCCATTGCTTGTTTTCGTCAGCATTGTGAAAGAGCAGATGGCTGTAGTTGTATGACTTTATTTTTGGGTTCTGTGTTCTGTTTCACTGGTCTATGTGTCTGTTTTTGTACCCGTACCATCCTGTTTTGGTTACTGTAGTCTTATAGTATAGTTTGAAGTTGGGTAATGTGATGCCACCAGTTTTTTTTTTCCCCCCCTTAGGATTTCTTTGGCTCTTTGGGCACTTTTTTTGGTTCCATATGAATTTTGGAATTACTTTGTTTAGTTCTGTGAAAAATGGCATTAGTAGTTTGATAGGAATAGCATTAAATCTGTAGATTGCTTAGGAAAGTGTAGTCATTGTAATGATTTTTTCATTTTAATGATTCTTCCAATCTATGAGCATCAAATGTTTTTCCATTTGTGTCATCTGTCATTTTTTTTTCTCTTTTTTTCTTTTTCTTTTTCTTTTTTTTTGTTTGAGATAGAGTCTTGCTCTGTCACCTAGGTGTGAGTGCAGAGGCGTGATCTTGGCTCATTTCAACCTCTGCCTCCCAGGTTCAAATGATTCTCCTGCCTCAGTCTCCAGAGGAGCTAGAACTACAGGTATGGGCACCACGACTGGCTAATTTTTGTATTTTTAGTAGAGATGGGGTTTCACCATATTGATCAGGCTGGTCTTGAACTCCTGACCTTGTGATCTCCCTGCCTTGACCTCCCAAAGTGCTTGGATTACAGGCGTGAGCCACCCTGCCCAGCCCATCTATCATTTCTTCTAGCAGTGTGTTCTAGTTCTCTTTGCAGAGGTCTTTCACCTCCTTGGTTAGATGTATTCCTAGTTATTTTATTTCTTTATGGCTATTATAAATAGGATTGCATTCTTGATTGGCTCTCAGCTTGAACATTATTGGTGTATAGACATGCTGTGAGTTTTGTGCATTGATTTTGTATCCTGAAACTTTACTGAAGTTGTTTATTGTACCAGGAGCCTTTTGATGATGTCTTTAGGGTTTTCTAGGTATAGAATCATATTGTCAGCAAAGGGCAATAGCTTGACTTCTTCTTTTCCTGTTTGGATACCTTTTATTTCTTTGTGTTGCCTGATTGCTCTGGCTAGCACTTCCTGGCTCTTTGAATGGAAAGGGAGAACTAAAAGTGCTGGAAAATATAAGGATTAAAGCAATCTGGCCTTTTTTTTGGGCAGGGGGCAAGAAAACTGGTGTTCTTCAGTTTTGCTAACAGGCCTAACATTTAAGCATTTAGATAAATAGCATTTTATTGTATATGGTAGATTAAAACATTAGAACATTTTAAAACATTAAATCAGTAGACTATTTTTTAGAATGGTTTTCGGTTTACAGATAAATTGAGTAGAAAGTACAGAGTTCCCGTATCTCCCCAATTCCCAGTTTCCCCTATTAACGTCTTGATTTAGTTTGGTACATTGTTACTGTTGATGAGCCAATATTGATACATTATTTATAACTACAGTCTGTAGTGTATGTTAAGGTTCACTCTTGGTGTTATACATTCCGTGGGGTTTGAAATATTTGATGACATGCGTCTACCATTACAGTCTCATATAGAAGAGTCTTTACTGCTCTAAACATGCCCTGTGTTCTCCCTATATATCCCTCCCTCTCTGCCCCCAAGCCCCTGGCCACCGCTGATCTTTTTAAATATCTCCATAGGTTTACTTTTCCAGATGTCATATAGTCGGCCTCATACAGTATGTAGTCTTTTCAGATTGGTTTACTTCTCTTAAGGTTTCTCCATGTCTCTGTGAGCATGATAGCTCCCTACTTCTTATCACTGATAATATTCCATCATGTAGATGTGTTGAAGTTTATTTATCCACTTACCTACTGAAGGACATCTGGATTGCTTCCAGGTTTTGGCACTGATGAATAAAGCTGCTTTAAACATCTGTGTGCAGTTTTTTGTGGTGAGATGAGTTTTCAGCTCCTTTGAGTAAATATGAAGGTGTGTGATTTCTGTGTTGCATGGTAAGAGCATGTTTAGCTTTGTAAGAAACTGCCATGCTGTCTTCCGAGGTGTCTATCATTTTGCATTCCCACAAGCAATGAATGAGAGTTTCTGTTGCTCCACATACTTGCTACCGTTTGGTGGTGTCAGTGTAGTGGATTTTAGCCCTTCTTAGTTATTAATTTTTTTTTTTCATGTAACTGCTCATTTTTGATGCCAGCTGTATTATAGTTTTTATTTTCTCTACTATTTGTCATAGAGCAGGAGAAACGAGGACCATAAATCTTATGTATTACATGTGCCTCGTTCTCTGTCTTGTAAGCAGAAAGCATAAAGTTTAGATTTAAAAAGGAATAATACAATCTAATTAGATTTTTAAATGGGCATAATTCTGGTACAATGATAGGTTAGGGTTCATGTAAAATACGCTACAGTAAGCCCTTTGTATTCTTGGCTTCTGTGTCATTTAGTCAACTATGGGGCAAAAATGTTTAAAAAAAACACAAATTAAAAAATATAGCATTTATATTGTATTAGGTATTATATGTAATCTAGAGATTATTTTTAAAGTATACTGGGCCGAGTACGGTGGCTCATGCATGTAATCCCATGCGTGATCTCCCACTTTGGGAGGCCAAGGCGGACAGATCACTGAGGTCAGGAGTTGGAGACCAGCGCCAATATAGTGAAACCTTGTCTCTACTAAAAATACAAAAATATTAGCCAGGTGTGGTGGCAGGCGCCTCTAGTCCCAGCTACGTGGCAGTCTGGGGCAGGAGAATCGCTTGAACTGGGAGGCAGTAGTTGCAGTGAGCCGAGATCACACCACTGCACTCCAGCGTGGGTGACAGAGTGAGACTCCATCTCAAACAAACAAAACAAACAAACAAAAAAAGAAAAAAGTATATGGGAGAATGTGAGTAGGTTATGTGCAGATACTGTACCATTTTATATAAGGGACTTGAGTGTCTGGTATTGATATCTGTGGAGATTCTGGAACCAATTCCCCTTGGATACCAAGGGATGACCGTAGTATTAATTTGTTAGTGGTTCCATATAAGTGTTATTTCTTCTCAGTTTCCCTGTGTTGTTCATTTTCCAAAACATTTCATTTTGTAAAACAAAGGTATACGTTTCAATTTTTAGAAATAAACCCATTCTGCTAAGGTCTTTATTTGCTAGATCTATGTAGAGTTAAATGTTTGTATTACTTTCTTTGTTTATTGAGGACCATTTATTTTAATGATCAAGGAACTCAGAAATGCAAAAGATTTGATCCTGTCCTTGGAGTTTGTAGTATATCCAGTAATAATCGCAGCAGTGCATATTCAAGGGCTTATATGCAATGGGTACTGTGCACTTTTTAGAGGAGGTTAGAACTGCTTCCAGGGTAAGCTAAGTTAGAGCTTTTGACTCTGCATTTATCCAGTACTAGCTACTTGTTGGAATTTAACATCAGCCTAATTATGGCATATAAGTACCCAGTGCCTTGGTTGTTAAGATGGTTTGGATAGGCTCTCCTGATGGTTCGTTAATTCTTGATACAGGTCCTTAACTTTATTTTTATCATGGACTTCTTTTAGTATTGGTGTAATATATGATCTTTCTCCCACAACATAATTTGTGACTGTTAGAGTACATAAATTGCAGTTGGTTTATGTAACCCTTGAAGCCTATCCATGAACCCCCTCATTAAGAACTCCTTATTCTGGTGAGCCCTAAAAAGGAAGGCTTTGCATTTCTTATTTTTGGCAGGTTTGCTTTACTTGTATTGATTTGAGGCCATTGACTTGTATGAACACTTGTGGAACAGTGTTTGTGTGTACTGAATTGTTTATAAAGGGGTTCCCAAGGCTGCTGTTCACCGTGTTAAACTGCTTTCTTTATGAGAACATAGAGGATAAACTTTTCTTAGCTCTTGGTACCAGAAGAAAACAGACCTTTGGTTTGTTTTCTAACTTACAGATTTAGAATCCTGTAACTCATCAAGTTTCCTTTGAGCCATTTGCTTATAAAATTTTGGCTGGCCGGGCATGTTGGCTCATGCCTGTAATCCCAGCACTTTGGGAGGCGGAGCCGGGTGGATCACGTCAAGAGATCGAGACCATCCTGGCCAACATGGTAAAGTCTCATCTCTACTAAAAATACAGAGATTAACTGGGCATGGTGGTGTACGCTTGTAGTCCCAGCTACTCAGGAGGCTGAGGCAGGAGAACCCCTTGAACCTGGGAGGCAGAGGTTGCAGTGAGCTGAGATCGCACCACTGCATTCCAGCCTGGCTACAGAGCGAGACTCTGTCTCAAAAAAAAATAAATAAAGTAAAATAAAATAAAATTTTGGCCACATCTAACAAAAGGTACAAAATGAACATGAATACATACTTTCATGTAGCAGCTCATTCATGGTTTCATCTTTTCGATTCTCCTTCTCTTCCACTTTTTCCTTTGTTCCAAGGAAAAGAGAAGCAATATTGTATAAGTAAAAGTAAAGGCTTTGTAGCCTGTGTGACCCGTGAGACTAGGTGTTAACCTAAGGACTATGCTCAAAGGTAAATACTTAATACTTCTTAGCTTTTGTTCTCCACCAAATACCCTCATCTGTTTTTAAATTTTATTTTACATTGTCTAAATCTCAGTAAGCTACCTTCAATCCCCTTTAAAGCCAGCCTTTAAAACTGCCTTTCTCTCTCGATACAAAGGTTTAATTTCTGCCTAGAGACAATCAGTAAAGAAATTGTGTAGGCGAGTTCCGTGGGCTGAATTGCATTGCCTCAAAATTCCTGTGTTCAAGTCCTAGCTTCCCTTTCCCCAAGTGCTGTCGTATTTGGAGGTGGAGCCTTTAGGAGGTAGGTAGGTTTACATGAGATCCTGAGGGTGGGGGTCTTCATGATGGGATTAGTGTCTTTATAAGAAGAGGAAGACAGACCAGAGCTGACCAGTGCTCACTCTGACATGTAAGGACACGGCCCCAGAAGGTGGCCATTTGCAAGCTAGGAAGAGAGCCCTCACTTAGAAAGTGAATCTGCTGGCACCTTGATCTTGGACTTCGAGCCTCCAAAACTGCAAGCGATAAATTTTTGCTGTTTAAGCCACCCAGTTTGTGGTATTCTGTTATGGCGGACTAATACAGAGTATAAATTTTATACATGCAGAAGACTATCAGCACAGAGACTGAGTTTTTTGAGAATGAAATGAGGATTATACTTCCCTTGGCAGAAGACTTTACACCTACCGAACAGCCTTTACTGGCCTCTAGTTCCATCCTTACAACTACCTTATGAAGGAGGCAGAACAGATGTTAGCCTCTTGGGTTACACAAAATGAGATCCAAGTGTAGGGCAGTTCACTGAGTTTCCCACATTTACAGTTTCCATTTTGGAAGTGGCTAAGTCTGTTAGTAGTTTTTTGTTTTTTTTCTGTATCCATTGCTCCTTCCCTGGGCATCTTGATTTGTCAGTCTTGTAATCGCTTTGCTTGGAAGAATATAACCTTTATTTTTAGTCCCTGTGGTGATTTGATTTTCAAGGTGAAGAACTCTCACTTCTCACATTCTGGCATGGGAACTGAAACTTCAGTGGGGAAATTATTGAATTATCTTTCCTGTCTCAGGGAAAATATATAAATTCCTTGCCTGCTGTTTAGATTTGAAGTATAAAATTCCTTTGACGTGTCATAACTCTAAGAAATGTGATATTACCTGAATTAGTACTTGTGATATTGTATCCTTTCATTTTTATCCAGATGTTGGTTTGTTACTCAGTCTTGCTGATGAATGTCTGTAATAGGATAGAGGAGTTATTTGTAGCTATCTACAACCAGAAATTTGCTGTTTATTTTAGTCAAAGTGATTCCAGTATGTCTTCATCAAAGGGATAAAGCAGGAATGTCAGAAACTATAAACTTCATTCAACTAAAGGAGAAAAACAACCGAACTAAAGGCCAAAAACTGCATCCTCAATTCTGCCCTTCATTCTGAAAGAATTCTGAGTCTCCACAAAGTTTATATTCATAAGCTGTCAGAACATACTTAATTTGCTCCATTTTCCATTGAAATTTCAACAAAGAAACTAAAAAAAAAAAAAATCAATTTTTTACTTGATAAAACTATTTCTTTAGATTAAAAGCTTGGAATAGATTTTAAAAAAAGCTTTATTGAGAGAAAATTCCTATACGAGATAACTCACTCATTTAAAAAGTATACAAATCAATGGCTTCCAGTATATAGCTGCTCCTTGACT
Source organism: Mandrillus leucophaeus (assembly GCF_000951045.1). Taxonomy (NCBI): domain Eukaryota; kingdom Metazoa; phylum Chordata; class Mammalia; order Primates; family Cercopithecidae; genus Mandrillus; species Mandrillus leucophaeus. The sequence goes on along the minus strand of NW_012098654.1, from coordinate 3,445,989 downwards.
TAAGATGGAGTTGTGTCTCAGTAAACCCATCCTAAGTTGAAAATACATGTCGAAAATGAATTGAATTCACCTAACCTACCAACCTCCATAACTTAGCCTAGCCTACCTTACGCATGCTCAGAACACTTGCATTAGCCTACAGTTGGGCTAAATCTTCTAACATAAATCCTGTTATGTAAGAAAGTGTTGGATATCTCATGGTTTATATGTATGTATGAATGTATGGATGGACGGACAAATGGACAGACAGATGGATGTTTTGTCCAGTGGCACGATCATAGCTCCCAGGCTTAAGTGATCCTCCCACCTTAGCTTCTGGAGTAGCTGGGAGGCTACAGGTGTGTGCCACTATGCCTGGCTAATTTTTTAATTTTAATTTTATTTATTTATTTTTTGAGATGGAGTCTGTGCAGTGGTGCAATTTCAGCTCACTGCAACCTCCACCTCCTGGGTTCAAGGGATTCTTCTGCCTCAGCTTCCCAAGTAGCTAAGATTACAGTAGCAGGTGCTGCGCCCAGCTGATTTTTGTGATTTTAGTAGAGACGGGTTTCACCGTGTTGCTCAGGCTGGTTTTTAACTCTTAAGTTCAGGTGATCCTCCTTTGCCTTCCAAAGTGTTGGGATTACGGGCATGAGCCACCATGCCTGGCTTTAAATTTTTTGTAGAGATAAGGGTCTCATGTTCTCCAGGCTCCTCTCAAACTCGTTGGTTCAAGCAATCCTCCTGACTTGGCCTTCCAAAGTGTTGAGATTATAGGCGTTAGTCGCTGTGCCCTGCACTGAAAGTGAAAAATGGAATAGTTGTGTATGGGTTACCTAGAGTATGTTTTCCGCTGAATGCGTATTGCTTTTGAACTGTTGTTAATTTGAAAAAATCATGTTAGACCATCTTCAGTTGGGGACCATCTGTGTTCATAGAGTTGTGCAACCAGCACCGTATTGCTAGAAATAGATTTTTATATGGCAGTTCTTGGTGATTGAGTGCTGTTAGATAATCTTTTTGTGCAAATTTGTACTTCTGTGAATAAGAATATAACTAAACTAAATGTGTACTTCTGTGAATAAGAATATAAGATGTTTTACTGTTGCAATATGTAATTAAAACCTTGCTTTTGTGTACTGTGGTTTGACGTAAGGGAGTTAACTTCAGCCTAAGGTTATTAAATCCTTCAATGACTGATGACTCCCTTCAAGTTATGTACAATGAAGCAATTATGAATATGGTGTGAAAATGGGATGCAATCTCTTTCAACACATTATTTGGAGAAATTACAACTCTCCCCAAGTATTGTATATTCAAGTATGTTAGACACTGACCATTTTCAGCAGTTTGTTAAAGAAGTTTTTATTTATTGTAGAAAGTCAGAGTCAGCCTTTGTGTCTCAGATTTGGTGAGTTTCTTAGTATCAATTCCCAATTGGTTAATAAACATCGAATGGACCCTTAAGGCTCCTGGGCAAGTTCATTCACTTGTACAGTTTCTTAGATGCCTGTTTCATACCTTGCCCTTTCATACTTCCTCCTTGGCCTCATGCTGGGCTTCCTGCTTACATGAGAAAATCAGAACAGTCTTAAGAGCCCTTCTGCAGACTCCTACCACATCTTGCTACCTTCCAGGGCATCCTGTGCTTTCCCCACTGCTTGTATATAGACCAGCTGTTCAGGGAACTCTCTGAGGCGCCACCTGTGCCCCCTCACATAGTAATTTCCTGTCTCTCATAATGTTGGTGTTTCATTCTCTGCTGGATCTTTCCCAGCAGCATACAAACATGCCGCTTTTCTCCAATCTTAAAACAGATACTCTGCCAGCTATTGCTGATTTTCTCTGCGTCCTTTGCAGCAAAACTTCTCAGCAAGAGTTGTCTGTACCCAGATCTCCAGTTCTTCTTTCCTCTTAAATCCATCCGTTGTTGCTCCAGGGAAACTGCCCTTGTGATGGTCATTAAGACCTCTGCACTGACTGTTCCTTCTGCCTGGGATGTATTTCTCCAAATATCTGTAGCTCACTCTCCCGCTTTTGAGTCTCAGTGAGAGGCCTACCTTGACCCTCAGTCTTGGCTCCACTTTGTCCTTACTCTGCTGTTTTCCCCTAGAGTACTTGTCTTCATCACAAACTACATCTTTATTTTATTTATTTTATTTATTATTTATTTTTAAATTTCGAAATTTGTTTATAAATTTCGCTACTTGTTGCTCAGGCTGGAGTGCAGTGGCGTAATCTCAGTTCACCGCAACCTCCACCTCCTGGGTTCAAGTGATCCTCCTGCCTCAGCCTCCCAAGTAGCTGAGATTACAGGCGCCCGCCACTGCACCCAGCTAATTTTTTTATTTGTAGTGGAGATGGGGTTTCACCATATTGGCCAGGCTGGTCTTGAACTCCTGACCTCAGGCGATCTACCTGCCTTGGCCTCCCAAAGTGCTGGGATTACGGGCATGAGCCACCGTGCCTGGCTACATCTTTATTTTTATTGCTTATTGTCTTGTTTCTTCCACCAGAATGTAAAGTCCTGAATGACAGAGAATTTTGACTCTTTGGTTTACTGCTCTATCTCCAGCACATAATAGGTGTCTGATAAATATTTGTTGAATTTCTACATAACTCCCTAGGATACATGGCTTTAAAAATTACCTAAATGCAGGCTGGGCACAGTGGCTTACACCTGTAATCCTAGCACTGTGGGAGGCTGAGGCGAGCGAATTGCTTGATCCCAGGAGTTCAAGACGAGCCTGGGCAACATGGCAAAACCCCGTCTCTATTAAAAATACAGTAAATTAGCCAGGCATGGTGATGTGCGTCTGTAGTCCCAGCTACTTGAGAGGCTGAGGTGGGAGGATTGCCTGAGCTTGCAAAGTCGAGGCTGCAGTGAGCCAAGATTGTGCCACTGCTCTCCAGCCTGGGTGATGGGTGTGAGACTCTGTTTAAAAAAAAAATTATGTAAATAAAGAGTTAAAATGTTATCTTTAGTCCAGACCTACTTAGCTGCCTTCCTTGTATCTCCACTCAGAAGATATATCTTCACTCAGATGTCCAGTGAGCACCTAACACTTAACATGTCTAAATGGGACTCTGATGTTTTTCCCCAAACCATATCATTGTAGAGTTTTATTGTTAACTTCTTCAGCCAGCTGGGTTTTATGCACCAGCTTCTTTTCTTTGATTTATACATTGTACCACCTGAAAAACCAGAGGTAATTGGAGCAATCTTAGGTTATTTAAATTAGTCTCATTTGGCATGTCTAAAGCAGTCACATTTTTGGACATTGAAAACAATTCTAAACAGTAGAATAGCTGGGACTACAGGGGCATGCCACCACGCCTGGCTAATTTTTTTTGTTTTTTGTTTTTTGTTTTTTTTTGTATTTTTAGTAGAGACAGGATTTCACCGTGTTAGCCAGGATGGTCTAGATCTCCTGACCTCATGATCTGCCCTCCTCGGCCTCCCAAAGTGCTGGGATTACAGGCATGAGCCACAGCGCCCGGCCTTAATGGATAAATCTTTATTGTGGATTTCTTAGGATTATTTGTATTTTGTTGTTTTAATACTTGGAAATATGGTTGTAGCTTTCAAAGTAAGGAAGTAGTGATAATTGTTATTGAAACTTTGATGACTTTAAAATATTTTACTTACCATGCACTTAGCAAATATAAAATGCTTCCTGGAAAGCCTTTCTGTGTGTAGTAGGTAAACTGTTGAATCAGGGAATGTGTAGTTTAAAAGTTCCTCTCTATAGAAGCATCAAATTAGTTCTTTAAAATCCAAATTTGGACGGGGTGTGGTATGTCACTCCTGTAATCCCAGTGCTTTGGGCAGCCTAGGAGAGAGGATTGCTTGAGCCCAGGAGTTCGAGACCAGCCTGGGTAACATAGTGAGACCTCGTCTCTACAGAAAATTGAAAAATAAGCTGGGCATGGTGGCACGTGTCTGTGGTCCCAGATACTTGGAAGACTGAAGCAGGAGGATTGCTTGAGCCCAGGACATTGAGGCTGTAGTGAGCCATGATCGTGCATTGCACTCCAGCCTGGATCACAGAGCGAGATCCTGTCTCAAATGAATGGAATGCATGAATGAATGGATGAGTGAGTAAAGGGATTTCCCACCCATCGCTGGTTTTTAGCGTCTGACAACTTGTGTTTCCTGTTTATTGCAATTGCAGGAGGCAAAGATGGTGGGGACGGGAATGCTTTCTCATAGGGAGAGGTGGGGTTAACAGGCATCAGATCATGCCTGGGTTTGATTATCCTTCGTAGAAGCTACACTTACTGTTTCACCAAATACTTTTGAACTTGATTATTGCTTAATCATTCTTATTTGTTTTTAAATCTTTAGTTGAAATGTGTTGATTTTAAGCCCCCTTTTCCTGTGTCTGATACGTAGTGCTTCTGTAACAGTTGGTGAAATGATTTTATAAGCTCCTGTGTTTCAGCATTGATTCCATGTGAGAGGAGGGAGGGGTTTTTTGTTTATGCCCAGGATTTTTTTTTTGATAAATTATTTCTTCTTTTATGACAGTGGTTTCATGATACTAGCTTTTCTAACAAAATTGCCTATAATTAAAGTGGATGTTTTAATATACCTAATTATTATTTGGTACAGTGATTCATTGAAAATGTATTTGGTTACTGAAGTATTCTTTAAAATGAAGGCTTTTTGCACACCTTGAACCATGAAAAATTTGTTGTGCTTTAGCATGACTTTAAGTGGAAATTTTGTTTAGTATCTATCTTGAATTACTAAGATCCTTTTGGTGCGTTTTAATGTAATCATTTAAGGCCAGTGGTAAAAACCAAAAAAACTGGCATTTAACCAGTGAGGTAGTATTGTTAACCTGGCTTTGAAGGAAAACCTGTGATGTGAATTTATTTTTTAATTAAGATTAGGTTGTAATAGTCCCAGGGAGTTGGTAGCTGTGATCGATGGATTGATTTGAGACAGAGTTTCACCCTTGTTGCCTGGGCTGGAGTGCAGTGGTGCCATTTTGGCTCACTGCAACCTCCGTCTCCCAGGTTCAAGTGATTCTCCTGCCTCAGCCTCCCAAGTAGCTGAGATTACAGTCATGCGCCGCCCTGCCCAGCTTATTTTGTGTGTTTAGTAGAGATGGGGTTTCGCCATGTTGGTGAGGCTGGTCTCGAACTCCTGATCTCAGGTGATCCACTCACCTTGGCCTCCCAAAGTGCTGGGTTTACAGGCCTGAGCCACTGCACCCAGTCGATTTATTTTTTAAAAACAAAGTCATATAAATGGATATATTCTGTTTTTAATCTCTGCCATAAATGAATATTTTTTTGTGTTTTATACCTTTATTGGTATTCTGTTAAAAGCAGCACCAGTAACTGTGGGGAACAGTTTTCCCTTAGACAGTCTACGGCAGATGGGTTGTAGAATTTCTGTGTGTCTCTGAAGAGGTTTCTGGAAAGGTGTCTCATCCCTCCCCGTCTTTTCTCTTTAGCAGGGTTCAGCCATTTCATTTCTTTACTCTTTAAGTAGAATGATTAGATTCTACTAAGTGGTACCCTTTTATGTCATTCTCAAGCAGAGAATTGGGGAAAAGATGAAGAGCAAGTCTGGGGGGAGGAGTGGGATTAAAAGGAAAACAAAAGGGTGAAGGTACACGTGTGGTATAGACTTGTAGGATTCCTGGGAGGATGGCTTGGCCTGCAGCTGGGCCTGCATCCTCTCCTCTTTGAATATTCCATTTTTGATGTTATTAATTCTTCAGGCATTTGGCACCTAAAATATGGATAATTTGTAACATATGTTATATTTGGTTTTTGAAGTTTGATGGTTATACTAATAGAAGTTTTGAGTTCCATTCTTTCCATTTTTTTGGTAAAGACAGGCAGAGTTGATAAATTATGGAGTCTAATTTCTGATTGGCATCTTTGGGCTATACCAGTGTTTATTTTACCAAATTACAGCATTGAGTAGTTGTATTTCCCATCATTGAATCTGTTATCTTCACAGTCAGATCCTTGATTGCTCTTTGAATTAAATTAAGGCATGCGAAAGAATCACTTGTTATTTCTAATAAAGACTTGGTTGAAAACCTGATTGAGGCTGGCATACCTGTGAAGTATGAGTCATCAGTTGCCTAATTTTTATTATGCATTGTAATACTAGAGCCAGCATTTCTTGTTAAACATTATTACACACTTCACATTTCTAAGTATAGAGACATTTGTGAGTTAGTATAGTTATTTTTATTTTGTAGATAACAATTTTTACTACCTATATGTTGGAAGGCTTATTACCAGTCCCTAGTGGACATTGAGACATCAAAGGAATCAAGAAATACACTCATAAAACAAGAGATGGTCCCAATCATTTTGAGAAAGTTTATGGTGGGTAAAACTGAACTGGACAGATAATTAATGTCATACAACAACAACAGTGCCCATAGGAAAGTTTCATTTAAACAATAAAACAAGCCACATAATATATTGTAGTACCTCAGAACAGAAATTGGTTGTGTGGCTTAAGCAAATTCAAAGGCTGTGGATAGAGATTGTTGATAGAGATTGATCTTGGAATGTGAAGAATTTATTGTATCACACTCCATAAGTGTTAGGAAAGAAATGAGATAGGATTTAATTGCAATTATTAGTCATGAAATTATGAAGAATATAGAGCCTGACTTTGTTATAGACAGCCTATAATATAAAGAAGGGAACAGTCCCATTTCGCTTGTTACTGAGACTTCATCTCATGATATGACAGAGCTTCAGTACAAGGAGGAAGCCTGGATGGAGGAAGGCCAAAATTTGTCACTTAGCCAAAATAGGGTAGGTAGGGTTCAGAGTAAAGGAGATTATGATCAAAATAAGCCCCCAGTCTCATTAGGGCTTTGCATGATTATGTTGAAATGAGAATAGAATATACAAAAATATTTCTGGTGTGGAGTTTACTGTACTTAAGTGCCTATTTCTCAAACCCAGAACCAAGTTGACTTACTATATTTGCCCAGCTCTCTCAATGTGAATATTAGGATATAAAAGAATCAATTTCCCCTTCCATTCCTGTCCTACTTATTTAATGGCTACTCTTAAAATTTCAACTAAAGATTGAATTTCTTTATTTCTACTGGGATCTGTGAAAATCTGTGGTGATTGTGTTAATACCTATTTCAGGTTAATTTCTTTGTTGATCTCTAGTCTTATAGATAAATTTCGTTTACTTTTTTTGATTTAGTTTAAGACCTGTGATATAGAACTTCAAGTGTTACCTAATCTCAATTTGTTGAGATGTTTAATAGCATATTTTAATCTGTGGCCAAATTTAGGTATTAATGATTTGAGGTTTCAACTCATATTTTGTATTTACAGGGAAAGTAGAACAATATATATGGAATAATTAAGCTAAGTAAATATTTGCCCTTTGCCATGGTGTTCAGTGTTCTAAAGTCAAATATTTACAATAGAAATGAAAGCTGAGCTAAACTGAAAGCCAGCCATCTTACCTTTTAAGATGAATAGGTATGCTGTGGCTTCTAAAACCTCATTTTCAGAGTTCCTGACAAAAATATTAAGAGAAAGACTCCTTGGTTATTATAAATAATTTAGTATATGAATAATCATGTATGAGATCCTTATGATTTATTCCTTGTATATAAAATTTCTGAGTGGTTTGCTTTGGAGGTGCCTGCACCGGTGAGAAAGTGATAGGAGAATAGTAGCTTATTATTGGCCGTTTCTCTTCTGCCCCCGCCCCATTTGTTTTATTTCTGGATGGTTTCAGTTTGTGTTTTCTGTAAGTTAGAAAAGATAAATGGTTTTAAAAGCCTAGGAAATTTGTTTCCAGGGGCCTCCATGGTTTTACATGCTTTCCTATTCCCATTCTCTGGCTCTCCACTCAGGTGGTTGAGCCATTGGAAATTTTGACCTGTATTTAAGCATTCGTAGAGGCCACTTGGTAATTTTTTATTTTTGCAAGTATTCCTGCGAGATTGACCCATATTAGTGGGAAGCAGTTGCCTCAGTCCTTTGTATATTTACCTGTCTGTTTCTCCCGGGCTATAGTGTTTTCAATTTCCGACTCCCAGTCTGAGCTGAATGTGAACTGTGAAAGGGTGCTCGACTTCTAAATTGGTAAGGTTTATCATACTCTGAAAGGGAGCTGAGGAGGTACAGTTCTTTTCCTTTAATCCTGGCTGAGTGCTTTCTTTTCTCTCAAGGACCCATTTAAACATAGATGTTACGTTTCACAGTCTCTTCTTCTTTTTTACCCTGAAGCCCACAATTCTGATTCTCATGCTTAAGAACTAAGATTTTTCTCAGACTCCTTCTCTGTCTTCCTTCTTTTCCATTCTTCCCCCCACCCATGTGGCATTATGTCCTTGTTCTTGAATTCCTTCTTTCTGTTGTCAGAGTCCTTCTGGAAACATTTTCTGTGGAATCCTCTCCATTCAAGCTAGAATTCTGGGCGAGAATTTGCTTTATAGACCACCGCACTACGTTTGCTTGCTTTCTCAGATTCAGAAGTGCTTTGGTTAGGAAGGAATAGTTGCCCACATTTTGGCATCTTCTCATGGCAGATGGCTGCTGACCTTTCCCCTCAGAGATCACTGGTACCTGGACTCAGAGGGCATAAGGAAGTACTCCAGAGAAACGCAACTTATGCATATACTCAGATGTATTTTTTTTCTATTGGTGAAGTAATAACCAAAAAGTCAGAATGATAATCACTGAACAGGTTTTTCTGTCTTTCTCCATTTTCCAGCAGGTGTATAGGAAAAGAACATTGGTGTCACATGACTGCCCTTCTTGTGTGCACAGAATCTCTTGCACCCCTCCCTGCTACCACCTTCCCCATACATCACTAAGAAAACAGATATTCCATGATGACTATTTTAAAGGCAGTACCATAGTGTTGCATTATGGAAAAATGTTTGTAGTTTAAATTTTAGAGAATTTTATAAAACATCCCTGTGCAAGGTCATGAGTTCTCTCCTGTTGCCTCTCTTCCTGTGTGTAAGCAGCCTGTGGTAATTAACTTGAGTGGCAGATCACACCAGTGAAGTTCTCAGGGAGCTCTTGGAGATATTTCAATCATTCTTGAAAAATAAGTGATTGAAAACATGTGCTCCTAAAAGCTCTAGTTTTGTAGAAAACAGAACTCTGCCATCATCTTGTATTATAAAAACAGAGGTAATTTATTGATTTTGCAGAAATTGAAGTTTTGTTTTTATTATGAAGAAAAATGTGCAGCCTTCTACCTACCCATATGACAATTGCATAGGGTTGAGAAATCCTCTGAGGAAGGGTAGACTTAAGATTGTATCCGGGCTGTCATTACATATAGCCTGTCTGCCAGAGACTCTAGGCCCTGATTTCAGAGTGATGGTATAATATGTTGAGTGAATCGGAGAAGATCAGTGTGGAGAGGGGAATTTATAAAGGAAGAGTGCTGATGGTGTGAGATAATGGAACCTGTGATTCTAAAACTTGGCAGATGTGACTATGTTAGATAAAGGTATAGTGGAAAAAAATGGTTTCTTGCTCTTTTTTGTTTGGGTCACGTTGTGTAAATTGCTGAAGAAATGGAAGAATAAAGCCTTAGATTGTTATGGGACTGTCTCACTGTCTTTTCTAAGAAGAATTGTAATCTGTTGCCTTTGTGAGAGTCAAAGATAAAGTCCCTTGGGTTCATGTTTATGCATATTCTTGTACTTGAGGCTTTTAGAGTTGATTAAAAGAGAGTGGCTTATTGAGGAAATGAGAATCTTAATATTTTTACTTAACATATGTTTAGCTTTAGATCAGCACTGTGGAATAGAACTTTCAGTGGCAATGGAAATGTTCTGTGTCTGTGCTGTCCATTGTGGTAGCTGCTAGCCACATGTGGCTCGTAAGCTCTTGAAATGTGGCTAGTGTGACCTAGGAGGTACATTTTAAAATTTTATTTAATTCTAATTTATTTAAATAGCCATGTAGATAGTGACTATTATATTGGACAGCATGGCCCTAGATTAAAGTTCTTAAGTGAGTCACGTGGCTATAAGAGGAATAATATCTGAGAACATTCTCTTATGTATAGACATTCTCTGGTTTTGTGGACACATGATTATTTCTACGTTTTTTCTTTAGAGAAAGTTGGAATGGAAAGGGGAATGTAAAGACTATTAGCATGTGAGATGGAGAGTTATAATTTACTTTTTGTATTTTTATTTTATTTTTATTTTTTGAGATGGAGTCTCGCTGTGTTGCCCAGGCTAGAGTGCCATGGTGCAATCTCAGCTCGCTGCAACCTCGGCCTCCCAGGTTCAAGCAGTTCTCCTGCCCTCATCCTCCCAAGTACCTGAGACTACAGACACATGCCACCGTGCCTGGCTAATTTTTTTTTGTATTTTTAGTAGAGACGGGGTTTCACCGTGTTAGCCAGGATGGTCTCGATCTCCTGACCTCGGGATTGCCCGCCTTGGCCTCCCAAAATGCTGGGATTACAGGCGTGAGCCACCGCGTCCAGCCCCATAATTTAATTTTTAAAACAGAAAGACCCAAAAGTTGCCTGTTTTAAGTATTTAAGAAAAACATTAATGAGAACCATATTGTTTTTACTTAAGAATCTGTGCCCTTTGATTATAAAAGAGGAAAGCTTGTTAGTGAATAATGAAAAATGAAATCTAATAAATTGATTTTATTCATGCACCAAATATTTCATTACTTTCAGAGGTAAATGTGGCACAGTTCCTGTTCTCGTGGATCTGAACGGAAAGCAGGAGACCGTGCTTCTGCAGCCTGAGAAGGGTTGGCTTGGGAAACCAGGCTTCCCGAGGGGTGAGGGCCCTTTGGAGGGATATGAGGAGCCAAGGCAGGCTTCTTGAGGAGAACAGACAACTCTTCCTGTTAAGCAGTACAAACAAACAGTTTTCCTGGGACCAGATTGATGCGTTTTAGATACTGTTTTCTGCAAAATGTTTATTGCTTGCCTCTGTGCTGTGGGATTCTAAAGATGTGAATTACATGGTTTGTCGTCAGCAGTGTTGAGGTTTATTGAGCATCTTGTATCTGCTAGCATTGTGTGGATTGGTAGTTTACATGGATTATTTTGCTTATTCCTCACAACTCCATGAGATACGTTATATTATTATATTCATTTTGTCAGTGAAGAAACTGAAGTCTAGACAGAGAAATTGACTAGCTCGTGTTTATAAAGCTAGCAAAGACAAGGGTGTGTTCTGTCAGTGGAGCCCTACAGAGAAGGGTGCGGGGAGATGATACATGAAACATATGAATCAGTGAATAGTAAGGGTTTTACATTATTCTTATGTGTTAGAATGCTAACCTGTAAAATACTGACTGTGTGATTACAAAAGGAATTAAGGGCAAGAATGCCTTGGCATGGATTGGAAGCATCAACGATTTTTTTTTGAGATGGAGACTCATCTGTCGCCCAGGCTGGAGTGCAATGGCATGATCTTGGCTCACTGCAGCCTCCGCCTTCCGGATTCAAGCAATTCTCCTGCCTCAGTCTCCCGAGTAGCTGGGATTACAGGCATATGCCACCACGCCTAGCTAATTATGTATTTTTAGTAGAGATGGGGTTTAATCATGTTGGCCAGTCTGATCTTGAACTCCTGATCTCAGGGGATCCACTCGCCTCGGCCTCCCATAATGCTGGGATTACAGATGTGAACCACCGTGCCTGGCCAAATTACTTTTCTGACACTTGAAGTGGATGTGAATGGTATGCATTTATCAAAAACCCCTCTTGGGCTGGTGGTAAGGACAGCATGAGCAAAGGTGAAAGGTGCTTGAAAGGGTGAGCTCAAGCACAGGGGATCTGTAGAGAAAGCTTGTATTGGAGAGTCGAGGGGGAGGCTGTTTAGGGAGAACTGGAGGAGTGGTTTCTTGAAGGAGGAAATTGGGCCTGACGTGATTTTGCTTCATAAGTCTTTGAATGAAGATACTAAAAATGGAGACAAATGTAGGTGGCATTTGTGTTTATAGAGAGCAAGAACAGGTCTCGGACAAATGAGGGCGCTGTGAATGGAGAAGAAGATTCACAGAACTGCCTCAGATGTTTTCCTCCAGTTCAAGTTAGTGACCAGCAATAACTGCCTATTTGGTACTCATCCCTGTGGGTGGTTGGGAGTCCCTGGGGACCAAAGAGGGATTCTGCCTTTGTCCCTGGTTTGGAGCCTCGGTTGTGATGAGGGCTCATTGAGGGCAGAGATACTTTTGCCTTGGGACCCTAAGGTGGTTTTAGGCATTAAGAGACTCTTTTTCCTTGAGTTTCTGGTATTCCTTCTTGGTAGTTTAGTTTATGAGCACTTTGATTTAATGTCACACTTGGGAGGTGACACCTCTCTCATTGCTGTCAGGTTCTTTTTTTTAATGTAAAAAAATACGTGACTTACTTTAGTACTTCAGTTTGCCATTTGAGAATGTTTTGTGACAGAATCATTCTTTACATGGTTCTTCATTTGAGCTGAGTCTCTAACGTGAAAAGAAAGACCAGTTGGGTTATTTTGGATTATTTTTCTGAAACCCCATCAATAGATAAGGCACATGTTGATGTGACAGATGTCAGATTTCCACTGAGAACTCCTAAGATAGTTAAGTGCAGTTAAATTGGAAGATTTGTGTTATTCTTATCTGTGACTCACATACTGTTCTAAGGAAGAGACTTGGCATTGATCATTTATAAGTTTTGTAATGTGGAGATGAATTACACTGGGAAATTTACCATGGGTATTTAATTTTGTTGATTACTAACTTGTTGAACAGTTTTCTTACATACGGACTTCATAGACCCTTTATATGGTAATATTTAGTGTAAACCTTAAGAGTCCAGGTTGAGGATCTCAAATCCAAAAATATGATATCTGAAATGCTACAAAATTCAAAACTTTTTGGGTGCTAAGATGATGCTCAAAAGAAATGCTTATTGAACCATTTCAGATTTTCATATTTAAGATGCTTAACCAGTAAGTATAATACAAGTATTCCAAAATCTGAAAATACCTAAAATTTGAAACAGCTCTGGTCCCAAGCAAGGGATACTCAACCTGTATGTATGTATGTATGTATGTATGTATGTATGTATGTATGTATGTAGTTTGAGTTGGAGTTTCATTCTTGTCACCCAGGCTGGAGTGCGATGGTGTGATCTCGGCTCACTGCAACCTGTGCCTCCTGGGTTCAAGCGATTCTCCTTCCTCAGCTTCTCAAGTAGCTGGGATTACAGGTGCCCGCCAACACACCTGGCTAATCCTCTCGAGTAGCTGGGACCAGCCTGGCTAATTTTTGTAGTGTGTGTGTGTGTGTGTGTGTGTGTGTGTGTGTGTGTGTGTGTGTGTGTGTAGGATGGGGTTTTGCGACATTGCCCGGGTTGATCTTGAACTCCTGGGCTTAAGCAGTCTGCCAACCTTAGCCTCCCAAAGTGTTGGGATTACAGGCATGAGCCACCACTCTGAGCCTTTTCTGCATAATTCTAATACTCTCTAATATTCTAAAAATGCTTTTTATCTATACCATATTATGTCATTTATTTAAACTATATCAAAAGTGACAGGCCTATATATAGGGAAGAAAGCAGCACATATCATAACCAGCTGATTTAAAAAAAAACTGTAATTTACCAGTTGCTGAAAATGGCACATGCCTCTAGGCAGTTAGTCATATTGTTAGTCACTTTAGAATTTGCAAGGTAGAGCACGGGGGAGAGAAAAGAGAGGGATCTGTGCATTCCCCCAAGGCCCCATGGATTTGATCAAATTAACTTTAATCAGAAATGGCAGTTTTTCCATTGAAAGCTTTTGAGAAGACCTCTGTTTGCTGAAGTGAGAAAGGGGATTTCTCTGGAGAATGCTATTGTAACTGTGTGCTCCATTTACGTTTCAGCCTCCCAGGTTGCATTTGTCAGTTGCTTTTGGGATTTATGTTTTCTGGTAGTGTATATTGCCTTGCTTGCATTTTCCAGGTGATCTGAAGGGTCACTAGAGACTAGAGTTCTTCAGTATATGCTTACATTGGGCACCAAACTGAGCTTCTGATATTTTTATGGTTGTGGAGTATGAAATGATTACTTTGCTTGTAAAATGCAGTATGAGTATGTAAAATGGAGTATGAAATGAGTATTTTTCCTTGACAACAAAATTGAGGAGGTTTGTCAAGTCAACATTGGGGAACTTGATTTTAAACAGTTGGTGGAATACAGACCTTATTTAATCTATCAGTTGCTCTACTGTCTTTATTTTACATTCTGTCCTCCAATTCTAATTACTGCTGATTAAATATTTCAAGAGCTTTGTTTGTTTGTTTTGCAGATAGAATTGGTACTTTACCCTGAGCAAATAGTATTAAAGATTTTTGTTTGGTTGGTTGGTTGTAAGCATCTGATACAAGGATGCTGGCATATTCTTGAGTTTTTGTTGTTGTTGTTGTTGCTGCTGTTGCTGTAACAACAGTGTAAGGAGACACTGTAAACTGTGAAGTTACAATAGGATTGACATATTGATTGAGTCCATGAGTTACACTATATGAGATGGAGGCTTAGAAAGAAATAGCTGTGTAATATTGATTAAGCCTTGCCAACACAAGACTAGTTGGGAGGCTGGTCTTGTTGGGAGGTGGTCTTGTTGGGAGATCCGCTGACTTGCGGAAGAAATGGAGTCTCTCCCTCCTTCAGTACTGCTTGGTGTTATCACAGTTATTGTTTGTATGTGTGATCCTATTCAGTTGTTTTCATATTTAAGATAACTTATTTGGTAAATCTCCGAGGACATAGCTATTTTTTTGTTTTTTTTAAATCCCGAAAAAGAAGTATGTATTATTTTCCTTCTGATGATGATAATGTCCAGGTCCGTAAATCAAAGGCTCCCTTTTAGCCTAGTGATATTTAACAGGGCTGTGTTAATAATTTATAAATGTCAAGATGAGGCCTCTCTTAGGCCATTGATCTATAGAAAAACCTGCAACTTTGCACATATTATTTAATGAAAGCTTGCATTTTAAATTTGCTATAGATTTAATTTGGGTATGTTTGTTATAAATGGGAGCTGAATAATAAGACCAAAGAATAAATATTAAAAATTTAATAATTTGAATATCTTTTAATATGAAAATATTTATTTTTGAGATAGTTCTTATTCTGTTGCCCAGGCTGGAGTGCAGTGGTGCGATTATGGCTCACTGTAGTCTCAATCTCCCGGGCTCAGGTGAGCCTCCTACCTCAGCCTTTCGAGTAGCTGGGATTATAAGCCTTTGCCACCATGCCCAGCTAATTTGTGTAGTTTTTGTAGAAATGGGATTTGGCCATGATTCAAACTCCTGGGCTCAAGTGATCTACCTGCCTTGGCTCCCGAAGTGCCGGGACTACAGGCACAAACCACTACGCCAGCCAAAAGATATTATCGCATTAAACTTTTTCACTCCATTTTTTAAAGAAACATGATACTTAACTTTTTCTTATTTTGGCACTTCTCTTTTGGAGCCCTTTGTTTATTTCACAAATAAATACTTTTCTCAGTAATGACCTTCTTTCCAAGATCTTTGACAGATGCTTGCTTTAGAGGGGAATCATATTTATGTTGAAAACCCATGACGTAGACTTGAAGACATTCTCTTTTTTATTCCCAGGTAGGCATTGTCAGGGGGTATGAATTTTTATTAGAATATATGTTACATGCTAAACAGAACTGGAGTATATTATCTGTGATGTGGGATCATTATATCATCCTTGAGAGCTTGTTGTAATAAATTAAGCTCCTGGTCGGGCGCAGTGGCTCACGCCTGTAATCCCAGCACTTTGGGAGGCCGAGGAGGGCGGATCACCTGAGGTCAGGAGTTCTAGACCAGCCTGGCCAACATGGTGAAGCCCGTCTGTACTAAAAATACAAAAATTAGCCGGGTGTGGTGGCGGGCGTCTGTAATCCCAGCTACTCGATAGACTGAGGCAGGAGAATTGCTTGAACCTGGGAGGCGGAGGTTGCAGTGAGCCGAGATCTAGCCACTGCACTCCAGCCTGGGCGACAGAGTGAAACTCCGTCTCAAAATAAATAAATAAATAAATAAATAAATAAATAAATAAGTAAATAAATAAATAAATTGGACTCCTCTAAATGATAAAGATTATTTTATTCTTGAATGTATGGCTGTTTTCCTTATCAGGAGGGTAGAAACGCAAACCTTTTCTTCCCTCCATCTGATTCTAGTCATTCTGTCCTCCAATTCTAATTACTGCTAATTAAATATTTCAAGGACTTTGTTTGTTTGTTTTGCAGATAGAAATGGTATTTTACCCTGAGCAAATAGTATTAAAGACTTCTGTTTGGTTCATTGGTTGTAAACATCTGATACAAGGATGCTGGCATATTCTTGAGTTTTTGTTGTTGTTGTTGCTGTTGCTGTAACAACAGTGTAAGGAGACTCTGTAAACTGTGAAGTTACAATAGGACTGACATATTGATTGAGTCCAGAAGCCAAGTGTATCTGAGGCTGAATAACCATAGAGGTTATTGTTGACACCTGCAGTGGTAATTTTAAGTGACGTTTTTGAAGGTATGTGCCATTCTATGCTTTTCATACTTTCCTTTTTCCACTTGCAGTGAAGAAATTTGTTTGCACGGGAGTAGATAGAAAGTGATGGAATAATACTGCATTTTCTCTAGTTGCTAGAAACATCTTTCCTGTCATTAGCCAGAATTTGATAATTTCATCTCTTTAAATTAGATTTGCAGGCTGAGCATGGTGGCTCACACCTGTAGCCCCAGGATTTTGGGAGGCTGTGGTGTGAGGATTGCTGGAGCTCAGGAGTTTGAGACTAGCCTGCGAAACCTAGCAAGATCCCTTCTCTACAAAAATTAAGGAAACTTAGCCAGGTGTGGTGATACATACCTGTAGTCCCAGCTACTCTGGAGGTAAAGGTGGGAGGATTGCTTGAGCCTAGGACGTCGAGGCTGCAGTGAGCCATGATCATGCCTCAGCATCCAAGCCTGGGTGGCAAAGGGAAACCCTAACTCAAAAAAACAAGCAAAAAATATATTTCCAGAGTGAGATGATTATTTTTTTTCTTTTTAAAAATTATTATTTATTTTTTGTGGAGATGGGAGCTCGCTATGTTGCCCACACTTGTCTCAAACTCCTAGCCTGTAGTGATCCTCCTGCCTCAGCCTCGCAAAGTGCTAGATAGAATTTTAGGGATGAGCCACCACGCCCGGCTGAAATTTTTTGTCTAAATCTAGCAGCTTTCCCCTTTCTTTCTCTTACAAATGTAATCATACATTTCTCATGATAATGCTAACAGATATTGGATCCAGTTATACCTTTTCATATCAATGATTTTAAAGCAGTGTGCCTTCCTGAGGCATATAAATGTTGCTCTATTTGAATTATTTCAGATTCAAATTGTGGTACCAACTAAACATCACTAGCGAACCCATTAAATTGCATTTTTTCTGGAGTTGAACTTTTGTTTTAACTTCATGTAATTAGTCACTACATGTTTTCTTTTTCTCTTTTCACATGGACATTAAAAATTTTAATTTAGGCCCTCAAAAATGTTAAGAAAGTTAATTTTTAAATCTGATAACTCTTTTTAAAATTAATTTACAAGGTGAAAATCTTTCAAATAGTTTTTCCTTCGTTAATTCATTAGCCCAGAAGGGCCTGGCAAAAGTCATTTGGACAGCTGGTGTATTTCCCTGTGAAACAGCAGGGGGAGGTGTTCCCATCCTATGTGTCTTCTAGCATGGAAACCAACCGGGAAGGACTACAGCAGCCTGGATTTCATTAAATGCAGCATTTGGTAACATCCTGAATACAGAATTTGTCCATAGGCAACTGTTACATATGTGGAGGGCTTCTCTGTGAATGAAAGAGTGTATTGTTTTCAGCTCAGGGTTTTCAGAGCATGGTCATGTACAGTCTTTCCATCATTCTACCATTGCAACTTCATTGGCAGTTCACAGAACGTTTTTGGCCTGTCCATAATATTCACTGGAAAGCATTCTTTGCCATCTTGAATATTTCATCCCTAGTAATTTGTTTTGATACCATCCAGCTCCATGGTTGTTAGTACTTGTGCTTTGAGGACTGCTAGATTTAGGTCTAGCCCAGAGCTTTCTGACCACTCAACACATACATCTTAATACATTCCAACAGAATTCCCAGTTTTTGTTCTCTTTGCATGTCAGTAAATGACTGTAGTTGCTTGGATTTAAACCATATTGTCTTCCTTGGCTCTCCTTTTTTCTCACACCACATGCACTCTGTCAGCTGTTTCTGAGGGCTAGAACATGATCACTGCTGAACACCTTCACTACTATGACCTTGCCTGAGTTGTTTCCTAATCATAGAGGAGCCAGAGGGAGTCCGTTAAAATGTACCTCAGATTGTAACTTCTCTATGCAAAAATCTACCATGACTTTTCCCTTATTTGAGTAAGTACTGAGCTGTCTCTCCATCTCCAACTCTTCTTGCCCTCACTGCTTCAGCCACCATGTCCCTTTGCTGTTGCTTGGACATGCCAGGTATGCTTCTGCCTGAGTCAGAGCTTTGCGCTTGCTTTTCTCTGCCCAGAATGCTTTCCCTGACTTTAACCGTGTAACTTGTACCTTACTTTCTGTTAGGTCCAATGATCCCTTGCCAGTGATTACCTTAAATTGATGACCTCTCCATGCCCATTGCCCAGCTTCGTTTTTTTTCTATAGCGCATCTTATGGCCAACTTACAGACTGTGTCTGTAGAAATCTACTTGTTTGTTTATTGTCTGCTCTGTCCCCCACTAGAATGTAATCTCTCTGAGGTTAGAGATTGTGTGTGTTCTAGACATAGCTCCTAGGCCACCTAGTATGACCTCAGTAAACATTTGCTGAAATAATGGGGGAATTGACAGAATCTCCTCTGGAGATCGATATTTATTTGATGATCAGTGTTATAACTGCGTTTTAGCATTATGTTCTAGGCCCTGGGACTTCTCCTGCCCTCCCTGGTTAGTTACTAGTTGCTGGCATCTGAATTGAATTGTTCTAGTGGCTCTTCTGCTTTTCTCTTTGAATGACATCAGGTTAACAGAGATGGCAGGGTTAATACATTTGGTCAACCTAGAATCATACCCAGTTAGAATGGCTCAGACATAGAAAACAGCAAATTGAATTTTGACTGAGACTTCTGTTTTTTGTCAGAGCTACTTTGCCTTTTATCTTAGACTTGGAGATTCTAAGTTTTAAAAGAACGGCTCCGATGAGTTTTGTGGTTCCATTTTTCCCTTGATATAATTTGTACCTATGGATTAGAAGTGCATTTTGAATGCTTTTGATTTTTTCCTATAGGTGTGAAGTATGATTGTATTAAGTTAAATGTAAAATTCACCTTGTCGTTTCCTTTCATCACACGCTGAGAGCTTATGTGCCACGGTTGCAAATTACTTTGAATCTTAGGGCTTTGCAAACTGAAAGAAATGCTGTCCGACTTAATCTACTTTTGAACACGCTATACAGAGATGGTAAGCCTGACCAAGAATTCCTGTATATTAAAGATTACCGTGGTCCAAAGAAGGAGGCTCTCTTTCATTCTCAGCATTACGTGAAATAAAACTCTGTCTACTTGTTTAATTGACTATGTTTTTACAGCTTTAAAAGGTGGTTTTTCTCGGTTGCAGAGGTAAAGCTCATCCTTGTGAATTTCATAGCCAGATGCATCTTTGTTTGGCTGTAGTGAAGCCCGAGCTTTTTCTTGTTAGTTTGTAATGCTGCTGCTGCTGTTGTGTGTGTGTTTTTAAAATAGCTTTGTTGAGATATAATTCACATGTCTTATAATTTACCTGTTTAGAATGTACAATTGGCTGGGCATGGTGGCTTATGCCTGTAATCCCAGCATTTTGGAGGCCAAGGTGGGTGGATTATTGGAGGGCAAGGCAAGCAGATTGCTTGAGCCCAGGAATTTGAAACCAGCCTGGGCAACACAGTGAAACCCCATCTCTGCAAAATACAAAAAAATTAGCCGGGTGTGGTGGCATACTTCTATAGTCCCAGCTGCTGGAGAGGCCGAGGTAGGGGAGATTACTTGCTGTAGTGAGCCGTGATCACGCCACTACACTCCAGCCTGGGTGACAGAGTGAGACCCTGTCTTAAAAACACACGCACACACACAGACACTTCAATGCATTTTAGAATATTCACAGATACTGGCAACTATCACCACAATCAATTTTAGGACATTTTCATCATTCCCAGAATCTGCCCCATAACCATAGAAGTCACTCTGTATTTACCCCTTGCAACCCTAGGCAACAAGTAATCTGCTTTCTGTCCCTATGGATTTGTCTTTTCTGTACATTTATTACAAGTGGAATCATACAATGTCTAATCTTTTGTGACTGGCTCTTTTCATTTAGCATAGTGTTTTCAAGGTTCACCCATATTGTAACATGTATCCTCATTTCTTATTGCTGGATATTTTATTGTGTGAATGTATACCACACTTTATTTACCCTTTTGCTTGTTTTTTGCATTTTTCTTTTCCACTTGGTTTTCTGTTTACAGCCATGCTTTGGGTAAGTGAGTTTAGGAATTCTTTTCCCCTTTCAGATCAGGGATGTGGTTTCATCAGCATTTGGCTTCCCTTGCCCTTGGCATTTGTGGACACCAGGTTTTCTCTTTAGTTATGTGACAGCGGAAGCTTCCACCTGGCCCCAAGACCAGAGCAGGTCACCGATGAGTAATATTGTTCCTAGCAAGCTTCAGGACTTGCCAGTAAACAACAGAATTTTCAGGATACTTGCTCATGTTCTCCTAATTCACCCTCAAACATCTGTGGAATTACTGTTTCAAGTAATACTTTGAATTTGTCTAGTTTATTTCAGAGAACAAAGAACATGGCAGACTATAGTTTTTGTGATGGTGTTTTATGGATTGCATATTAGTGAAGCATAATTTCGCATGAAGCAGCACAGATGCTTAACCCTTTGAAATCTCTGCAGTAGACAAATAACTTGTTTAAAGCAGTGGTTTTCAACTGTGGGCACATTTGCTCCCCAGGGGATATGTGGCAGTATCTGGAGATATTTTTATAGTTCTCATTGGGGCAGTGGAATCTGCCCCGGTGAGAACTACAAAATTGCGCTGTTGGAATCTATATGGGTTGAGGCCAGGAATGCTGCTAAATATCCTATAATGCACGGGATAGCCCCCCATAATAAAAAATTATCTGTTCCCAAATTTAGAGTGAGCAGTGCATTTCCCTAACCTGCTGAGTATAAAAGACACAACTGTTGGCAGTGTACAAGCTAGCTGTATATAATTGAAAAAGCTTCACATTTACAAGTATATGAAAGTAGTTACTTGTATGAATGAGTTTGTGTGGGTTTTTTTTTTTTTTTTTTTTGAGATGGAGTCGTGCTCTGTTGCCCAGGCTGGAGTGCAGTGGCGCCATCTTGTCTCACTGCAACCTTTGCCTCTCAGGTTCAAGCGATTCTTGGGCCACAGCCTCCCAAGTAGCTGGAATTACAGGCACGTGCCACCATGCCCAGCTGATTTTTTTGTATTTTTAGTAGAGATGGGGTTTTGCCATGTGGGCCAGGCTGGTCTCAAATTCCTGACCTCAGGTGATCCTCCCGCCTCGGCCCCCCACCGAACATGCTGGGATTACAGGCATGAGCCACCACCCCCGGCTGAGTTTGTGTGTTTTTTAAAGAAAGACAGGATTTTAAATTTTTATTGGAAACCTCCTGGGGCACCTCATCTTTGGGAATTTTTACTTCAGATAATAAAGATTACATATTGTTTCTTACTTGATTTTAATTGGGTTGTTAATTGTAGCCTTGAGTTTTGCTGTTCTGAGTACTTTTGCACCCTCTGCAGCGGTCTTGTGTTTTGTCATTAGTATGTCTTTTTGGAAGAAATTGAGGAGCCTTATTTATTAGTGTCTTTTAATCTTAGTTCTCTCAGTTTTTCCCCCAAAGCTCAAGGAGATGTGGAAGTGCTGCTATCAGCATTAGACCCAGTCCTCATTAAAGGGTTTACTCTGTGCTGCCTTCTCTCTGATACCACAGAGGCTGCTCTTTGAATTTGACCTGGGCATCCCATTGCAGTTATTCAGGTTCCTTAAATAAGCCGTATATTCTGAGAATGAGTATATAAACTCTTAGCAGGGTTGATAGAGTTTATTCATTAACCTCAGAGGTAGAGAATTGTGCAGGGGTATATGTAGCTATTTGCTTATGTGGTTGGTTTCGGTCAGGTGGAAGAACTTCACAACATGGAAAAACTCTCAATACCACGTAACTTTCGGATAAAAAGCTGTTTTATTTCTGTCTGAGTTTACAGATCTGCTGACTTCGTATTTCCGTGATATCTTGCAGCTTCATCCGCAATTCTCTGGCATATTTTGAAGTATTCTGTGCATCAGGTTTCTGTTTATGAGAATGCCTTACTTCTTATTCAGTGAATACAAGTGTTAGAGTGACATTTTCCTTTCCAGAGCAAAAGCCATTACATCTTCTTTCCCAGGCATGTTGATATGAAAGGCAACAGGAAAGGAAAATTGATTTCCCTTTGGAAGCAAGTCGCCCAGCTGTAGGGTGCCTCTTTGGTTTTCCGCTGCATGCTGGCTGCAGCTGCTTCTCTTGGAGGCAGGACCAGCAGAGTAAGATGTTCATGTAGGTCTTCCACACGTGGACTGTCTCCTTGTATTCCTAAAGGAGGATGCTAGCACATTTTTTGGATACACAGTAAATGCAGAAATGGCACAGGCAAAAGTACTTGAGGTGCTTCGGTTCCTTACTTAGGCTTTCAGAGAACATGGATTTGAAAGTAAGCTTGTTTGGCCGACACTAACAACTCTTGGTGGAAAACATCTCCTACTGCCAGATAAGATGAATGTTCCTAGACTGCTCTTTTCATCTCAATAGCCTGCAGCAGCACCTTTTTCTCTTAACCTAATCTGTTGAATAACTTGGCTTTTAAGGCCGTGTCATTTAAGGCAGGATGGCTTTGTGGTTAAGCGTGTAGGCTCTGGAGTCAGCTGCTTGGGTTCATATCCTAGATCTCACACATAGTTGTGTGAGTTTGGTCAACTTGCTCAGCCTCTCAGTGCTTACTGTTGCATTGATAAGATATACATAACAGTGGCACTGACTGAATAAGAGTATAGTTAGGATGATCATATAACCTGGCTTTCATATGTTTTTCCTGCGTAGTTATTTGTTGTGTCTTTTTCCGCTCTCAAATGTATCCAGTTTGGATCATAAATTACATTGTCACCTTTGTTATAGTGAAGATTAAATGAGTTAACATGTGTAAAGTACTTAGTGCATGTTAAGTGCCCAGTAAGTGTTAGCTGCTTTATTATTTTGGGGATGTTCCCTTATCCCTTCCACTTGCTCTACTTAAATTTACTTTGTACTCTGTTCTTTTTCCCCTGTAACTGCGATTTCACTGAACACTTTCTTAAGTGAAGTTCCTCCCACCTGGACTGTCTTTCTCCTTCTCTTTGCGTCTCCTTATTCTACTCATGGTTTATGAACCAAATCAAGTATCTCTTCAGTTATCTATTCATGAAATATTTTCTCTCCCAAATAAAAGTCTCATCATAATGCCCTATTTACTGATCCAACGTTTGTGTGAGAGGGTGGGAAGGAAGAAGAAGTAATTTATTACTTTTCTTTCTGTGCCAGGCAGTGAGTTAAGAATTGGAAATACAGCAAAGGACAAAAAACAGTCAAGAGTCAGTCCGTCATGGAACTTCTAGCTGGAAGGTGGAGATAGAAGCTAACCGAATTACACAAGTAAATGTAAAACTACAGTTGTGGAAAATGTTATGAAGGGAATTGAACCTGTTTTGGACAAGAAAGCCATCCTCAGGACATTGCTGTTGAGCTATGACTTGAAGGAAGGGTAGGAGGCACCTAGGCCAGATGAAGAGCATTACAAAGAGTGCGAAGAACCTGAGCAAAGGACTCTGGGTAGGAAGGAGTATGGTGTGTTGTGTGACTGGGTGTAGACTGAAAGACAGTGCTGTGAGATGAAGCCAAAAAAGGATAAGCACCTTGTAGATCATGTTAAGGATGTGGATTTGTAATGTACCAAAGTGAGGAGTCCCTGAAGTATTGTAAAATGGGGATTGACATAATGTCATTAGCCTTTTTAAAGGAACACGCTGGCTGCAGTACAGGAAAATAATTGTAGGAGTTCAGAGGAGTAGATTTGAAGAGACTAATCAAGAACCTGATTCAAGTGGTCCAGCAAAGCCATACTAGTAGATTGAACTAAGATTTGTGATGTTGGAGGTGTTCGGAGGTACAAGTTTGAGAGAAATTCATAAGGTAACAATGAGAGAATTTGTTGATGATGGGATGCAGGGATGAAAGAGGGGAGACAGGAGGATTGTTTGAGCCCAGGAGTTTTAAGACTAGCCTGGGCAACATAGTGAGACCCTGTCTCTACAAAAAATTTTAAAAGTTAGCCAGGCATGGTGGTGCATGCAGAGTATGCCTTTGGTTTGGACACGTTGAGGTACCTTTGAGATATCCAAGAAGAGACCCCAGGTGGATAGTTTTCACATGCATCTGAAGCTGAAGGGGAAATCCGGTAGGCCTGTGCATGTGTGGATCCTCCTGTGTGTCCTGGTATCTGATTGCCGGTGAATGCATTATATATGAGATTGGCCAGGTAGAAAGTAGAGGATGAGAAAAGAAGGAGTGCCCCAACATAAATCCTACACTGGTTGGCCTAGCATAAGAAGTGGAGGGAGCAGTTAGATAGGCCCTGGAGAGGAT
This sequence comes from Mandrillus leucophaeus, assembly GCF_000951045.1. NCBI lineage: Eukaryota > Metazoa > Chordata > Mammalia > Primates > Cercopithecidae > Mandrillus > Mandrillus leucophaeus. Next base: position 3,421,277 of record NW_012098654.1, on the reverse strand, counting down.
CATGTCTAGAATGAAAGGAAAAGAGCACTTCCAGGAGGGTGTGTGGCCAGCCCCTGTCAGCTGTTACTGAATAATCCAATAATAACGAGGAAAATGCTCTCCTGAATTTGCTACAGAGAGGAAATTGCTTGAATGGGAGTTCCTTCATGGACTACGACATGGTAGACATGATCCTTGCCTTTGTGGACTTTGCAGCTAGTGGGGAAGTGATGTAAGTTAACAACTGATAACAGTAGTGGGATCAATGCGGGCCATTTTACAGGCAGGATCCGTGGGGCAAAGAGAAGGCTGGACTGTGGGTAGGTCTGGGAGGCCTCCTGGAGTTGGAGAGCAGAAATACTGGAGACTCTTGAGGGTCAGTAGAAGGTACACAGACAAAGGGGCGGGGAAGAGTATTCCCAGCAGTTGGATTCTAGGGACTGAAGGAGTGTCTTGAGGCAGCAGGAGGAGCGTGCAGGAGGGGTGAACATGGAAGCAGTAGGGGAGAGGTGAGGCTGGAGAGGTGAAGGGGCAGCCCCATAATCTTTGAAAAGGAATGGTGGGCATTGAATTGTATGCTTAAAATGGTGATTCATATGGAATGTGAATTATATCTCAATTGAGCTATTATTGAAAAAAAAGTGGTGGGGTGTCAGATATGCTGGCTGGCTGGCCACACTGGAGAACAGATTGGGAGGAAGGCAAAGGCAAACAATGTTTTGTAGTCACAAAGACCTGTTAGAAAGCAATTGTATTCATCTATGTGAGGGATGATGATGGCTTGAAGTAGGTAAGCTAAGATTCAGTTGGAGCAGTGGGTCCATTACAGAGGTGTTCAGGATGTGTCTGGTAGACTAAGTGCTAAGCAAAATGCCTAGAGTGTGGTTGGGCATTTGAAAAATATAAATATGTCTTACTGTGGTTGAGTGAGGAAGAATTAATTGGAGGACTTCACTCGATGTATTTAGTCAAAAGTCAAGCATCCTAACAAGTATCCTGGCTTGAGCAGTGGAGATGAGTAGAGCGTGAGGACTGGGAACTCAGGAGCGAGGGGCAGATTTCCATGGATAAGTCAGTTTTACATGACCCAAGAGGAGATATTTTTAATTTTTTTCTTCATTTGTAGTTAATTCTACATGATTTGTTTCTTAATCATGGAACTGGATAGATTTTTACCCCCCGCCCCCAAATAAGTTTCTTGAGGATAGGGGTGTTTTGGCTACCTTTATATCTTCCATAGCTTATTATCTACCATAGTAGATATAAATCATGACTGAAATAAATATATATTCTTGATATTTTACATTTGTAAAGCACTTTGCAATCTATAAGTACAATGTAAATGTACTTTTGTAAGTATAGTATACTTACGTAATTCTCACCAGCAGCATTGTGAAATAGGTAGGTATTGTCCCCATTTACAGCAATGAAACCACACTCAGACAGGTAGAGTGATTTGCCCAAGGCAGTAAAGCAAGCAGCAGTGCTAAGAACTTGGATCTTGGCTTGTCGGTCCAGTATCCCCAGTTCTGTCCTGGGTCCCTTCCTTAAGCTTAAGTACTGACAGGAAGTGGTTTTCTTTTTTTTTGTTTTTTAAGAGGGTCTCTCTCCCCTAGCCCAGAGTGCAGTGGTGGTGATCACAGCTCATTATAGCCTTGAACTCCTGGCCTCAAACAATCCTCCCACCTCCCACCTCAGCCTCCCGAGTAGCTAGGACTACAGGTCTGCACCACCATGCATAGCTAATTTTTAAATTTATTTTTCTTTTGTAAAGATGGGGTCTTGCTGTGTTTCCCAGGCTGGTCTCAAATGATTGCCTCCTTGCCTCAAATGATTTCCCCACTTTGTAATCCCACAGTGCTGGGATTATAGGCATGAGCAGCTGTACCCAGCCAGGAAGTGGTTCTCTTAAATCAGATTTGGACCATGAGCATGACTGAAATTTTCGTGCTTTATCTGAATTGGTTTTGAGAAGTAGTGTGAGGTGTTTGTGGGTGGTGTTGGCTTCATTTTGAAGAGGTAAGATGGTGTTTGTGGAGGCTGAAGTAACCTTAAATGAAGAGTAATTCTGTATATTGACTCTTGAAAGCTTTGATCCTTTCCCCTAGATTAAGTGGGGAATCTCATAGGGTCCAAAAACTGTAAGGAATCTGACCTTCAACTAAATAGGTGAAGCTGCTATTATCTGGGCTTTGGCAACTGCCCACATTTTCTTACTTAAGATGAAATGATGATGTATAATCTTCTAATCAGGAAATGATTGAGAGGAATATACCTAAAAAGAGTCCTAAGGGTACTGCCTTTGGAAATGTATAACTCGTAAGTGTATTTTGAATATCCTCTGCACTCAAGTGTGAGCAAAAAATGTTTTTATGAGTTTTAAAATTTTTGTCAAAAAATTGCACTCACTTCCTGGGTGATCTCATTCAGTCTCATGGCTTTAAAAACTAAATTATTATCTCCAGCCTGGACCTCTGCCGACATAGACTCTACGTGATTTTCTAGGCTTCTCAAGCTTAACACATTCAAAGCCAAACTCCTGGTCTCCCCTTGAAACTCAAATAGCAGCTTCATCGGTCCAGGCCAGATTCCTTTTTCTTTTTTCCCTCTCACTCTCACCCTCACCTCAAAAGTTTATCAGCACATCATATTTATTTGACTCTTACCTATAAAACATGTAAAACATGAGACTTTTCCCCTTCTCTGCTGCTACTACCCTAGCCCTTACCAGCTGCTGCTTGTCTTCCCTGGGTGATTGTGCCCCCCTGCGCCCCTTGAGGTTGTTCTCAGCGGCCAGAGTGATCTCTGGTAAACAGAAGTCAGATCATGCCTTTCTTTGCTACTCACATCCCTGCTGAAGTGTCATTCGAGTAACTTCATTTCACTTGAGTAAAAGCCAGAGAGAGACCTCTTCCTGGCCCACAAGGCCTGCCAGGATCCAGGTCCTCCTCCCGCTGCCTCTTCACCTCTGAACTCATCTCTGACCTCTCTCCCCCTTCTTGTGCTACTCCTGCCCCTCTGGCCTCCTGTGTCTTGAGTGGGCCTGGCTGGTTCCTGCTTCTGGACCTTGGCAGTTCTTTCCCCTCTTCAGGAATCACCTCCTTTCATGTGTCCTTGGCTTTCTCTCTAATGCACCTAGTCAGGGTCAAAGCCCCTTCAGAGAGGGCTTCCCTGAACATCTTGTTTAAAATTGCAGTCCTGCCACGCTGTCTGTCCCCCTTAGATTTCCCACGTAAGATCTTCTCATTAGGTGTGGTGCCTTTTGTTGATGGTCTCTCTCCACTGCTGAGCACATAAGCTCAGGATAAGGGCAGGGGTTTTGTGTTGAGTTTTCTGCTGTTTACCAACACCTGGAGCAATAAGTAGCACATAATAGGCATTCAGTGACATTTGTTCACTGAGTAGCTGAAGCTTGTTGTAAATCTGAAATGTGTTCTAGATTAGATTTTCCTCCTTTTCTTATTTAAAGTATGTTATAATGTGTTTCCTGTTTCACTGGGTTGGGTAGTGATTGACACAGATATTTTCAATGTTTTTGGCTTTCTGACTGGAGAAAAATAGCTTTGAGGGCAGAGTGAGTGTGTTTCTTAAATCTGTCTATGTGAATCATCAGCATGGATGAGTGTAGGAGAAGTTGGTGCCTGTGAAGAGCTGGAGACCCTGGCAGCACAGGCAGCAGGAGTTCCTGTGCAGGCCAGATAGGGTTGAGCTTTGAGACAGCTGCGCTGGCATCCTACTTCATGCCCACTGGCTGCGTTCTGGAGACTGTAAAGTGAGGATGACAACTTCTGTCCAGTTCACTTCATGAGCTGAAAGAATCAAATGAGGAACTTGCTCTATAAACCTCATGTTGCTATAATAAAGATGCTGTTGTTGTATTGTCTACTTTGTAGATCATTTCTAGCAAATCGAAGTGACAGCTCTCCTTCTCAGTGCCATCTGGTTCCTCTCTGGGTCCCTTTCTTTAGCTGTCACATCATTGGTATGTGTTGATCACTGTACACTAAGGCTCAGAAGAATTATGATTTGTATGTTAAACGCAGAGGAAAAAATATATTCCCATTGAGCTGTATTTTAGAGCCAAATGTAAATGGTAATTGGATTGACTTTTGCTTATTGTTCATACTTATCTGAAAGTTGGTTATATAAATATATCAATATATAAATGATATGGTATTCATATAATTTAATATATTAATAATATAACATACAGATAATGTAATATGTAAATAGATCCAACTTTCAGATAACTCAACATTTATTTTATAAATATACACATATACTGGATTTCATTTTATAGACATCTTTATTGTTTCTTGAATTTTTAACTTTCTTGCTCACTTTTGGCAGAAACAACTCTATTTTCTTTGTAAATAGAAAGAGTGTATGATTTTGTAGTGAGTAGTGTTGAATGTACAATTTGGACTTACTATTTTTTCTCTCTGAGTACTGAAAAAATGTTTTCTACACAGTTTTCTGGAGCAGTTATCTTGTTAACCCCAGGGAGAATGATTTTTTTTCTTAAAGTCATCAGAAGTGTTTCTGTCCGAAACTGCAATTGCAGTGGAGGGGTTTTCCGCCCAAGCTTTTCATTCTTTTTGGACTCCCAATAGACATTGATGGGTTTTCAGGGTCTAAGAGGGACATTTTAACAGCTAACGGTGTTAGCTCATAGTTTTTTTTGTTGTTGTTTGATTTTTGTTTTGAGACGAAGTCTCGCTCTGTCTCCCAGGCTGGAATGCGATGGCGCGATCTCGGTTCATTGCAACCTCCACTTCCTGGGTTCAAACGATTCTCCTGCCTCAGCCTCCCAAGTAGCTGGGATTACAGGCGCCCACCACCGCACCCGGTTAATTTTTGTATTTTTAGTAGAGACAGAGTTTTGCCATGTTGGCCAGGCTGGCTTTGAACTCCTGACCTCAGGTGGTCTGCCCGCCTCGGCCTCCCAAAGTTCTGGGATGACAGGCATGAGCCACCGCCCCCGGCCTGATAGTTTTCTTTCTTTCGTGATTGGCTCGTTCGTGCTCTAAACTTAAGACTTGTCGAGAAAGTAGTACGTCTCTGTATTTTCAGTTGCTAGCACTAGTAGCCTACCAGGACTTGGGGGTTTATGAATATCCATTTAGCAGATGGTTCATCTGGGCAAAATGTTGTAGGCAGTAATAATTTTTCCTTTTCTTGAAATATGTTTAGAAAATAGAAATCCTATTTGAAAGCGTGTTTCTTACATAAGAAGGAAGTAATCTAGTTTTGTGCTACATGCGTTCCTTCTTCTAATATAACTTCTGATGCATGATTGCTCCTTCATCACCTGTCTCCCGAAGACTGTTAATACTTTCTATTTTGCTGAATGTCTAAGGATATTTTGAGAGGCTTATGAGGAGGTCTTTTCCCGTGTGAGATTTGACCTAAGAGCTCTGCAGAGAATATATGGTAATTGTTATGGTTTTAGCATGACCAAAGAGAATTTTCTTTTTTCTTTTCTTTTTCTTTTTCTTTTTTTTTTTTT
>NW_012098654.1:3408882-3413924 GCF_000951045.1 Mandrillus leucophaeus | reverse complement strand
AACAGTAGGATGATAAGATGTGTAAAATGTAGCTGAAGGTGGAAAAATCTTGCTCTGAAGCTCTCACTTTCATTTGAGTTAAATATTATTTTTATTCTTGAAGGAAGTTCTGGGAGTTTGTAGAAGTAGCCAGAAAATATGTTTAGAATATAGTGTCCTATGAGAGATCCTGAGACATTTTTGACAGCGCTACAAACTAGTACTCTTTTTTCAGGTGGAAATATTTTATTTTATGGTGGAGATGGGATCTTACTTTGTTGCCAAGGTTGGTCTTGAATTCCTGACTTCAAGCAGTCCTTCTGGCTTGGCATCCCAAAGTGCTGGGATTACAGGCATGAGCCACAGTGCCTGGCCTGGAAATAATTTTTACTACAGATTCTTTTCTCTTTAAATTAATATTATGGGTTATGAAGCTCCTTTTGTATGATAATACCCATTATATGTTGTCTACCAGGGTATCGCTTTGCTTTTTCTTTCAGAAGGAGAAAACATGTAAGGTAGAGGAAGTATGGTTTACTCTGATACATTCAGACGGTTTTTATTATTGGCGTGGTAGAAAACCGCAAACCATTTGCTGAGACCGAAAACTGCATATTTAAAATTTTAACACTTATCTTAATTTTTCTCCTGTGGCTTGTGTGAAGTTTTTAGGTGTAAAGCATGAATAAGTAAGAGATTCATTTAACAAAACATTATTTTAGGAAAGAAATATGGAAAAACGTTAAAGTAAAACCATTCTTTTTTCTCTCCTAGCATTTTTGAAACGTTGGGGTTGTTGGAGTGGTTGGATTTTCCCTGGAATTGAGTGAGAAATTCAGAAGACTGAAGCCCAGGCTTACTGTCTACCTTTCACGGAGGCCTAGCCGTGAGAGGACAGAAGAAGGCACGTGGCGAATCATGACAGCGGACAAAGACAAAGACAAAGAGAAAGAGAAGGACCGGGACCGAGACCGGGACCGAGAGAGAGAGAAAAGAGACAAAGCAAGAGAGAGTGAGAATTCAAGGCCACGCCGGAGCTGTACCTTGGAAGGAGGAGCCAAGAATTACGCTGAGAGTGATCACAGTGAAGACGAGGACAATGACAACAATAGTGCCACCGCAGAGGAGTCCACGAAGAAGAACAAGAAGAAACCACCGAAAAAAAAGTCCCGTTATGAAAGGACAGATACCGGCGAGATAACATCCTACATCACTGAAGACGATGTTGTCTACAGACCAGGAGGTAAGGAGTGCTACGTTTGGGTCTTGCCAGTGTTTGCAGTGGGGGAGTGATCTTAGCATTATGGTGAAATAAATACGCTTTGTACACTTTAAGGAAGGCTTGGAATCCAGAAGAGTAGAAAACTTAATTTGGTAAACATGTGACCCACTTTTGGTCAGTTAGGTTTACCCACTTCTTGCTTGTGTCTGCCTTAATTTGGTCTTGTGTCCTGGTTTATGCATTCATGAGTTCTTTCCTTATTTTCCTATGCTGCTTGTTCTCTAACTTGACCATCTGCTTAGTATTTTTTTGTCTTTTGAATTCATCCTTGCTTTTTAATCTTCAATCATAAATTAGACTGTGGTGACCCTGCAGAATTGACTGCTTGGTGGAGCCAAGTAAACCTTAAGATTCTTGGAAGCAGGAAATTTTACCTTGGGACAGGATCGACCAGACTCTAGAGAGGTACTTTTTAAAAATGGCCTTTAGAAGGCTGGGCGTGGTGGCTCACACCTGCAATTCTAGCATGTTGGGAGACTGAGGCGGGTGGATGACCCGAGGTCAGGAGTTCGAGACCAGCCTGACCAACATGATGAAACCTTGTCTCTACTAAAAATACAAAAATTAGCTGGGCTCAGTGGTGTGCACCTCTAATCCCAGCTACTTGGGAGGCTGAGACAGGAGAATTGCTTGAACTCAGGAGGCAGAGGTTGCAGTGAGCCAAGATCATGCCACTGCACTCCAGCCTGGGCGACAGAGCGAGTCTCTGTCTCCAAAAAAAAAAAAAAAAAGCCTGAAGATCAGAGGTTTATTGCTCCTTCTAACTTCCTTTTCCAAAAATTTGAGCTTCAGGCTCTCTAATCAACGATAATAGAAGAAGTCATCTTACCTGCTTGGTTTTCCAGAAAATGTATTATGGTCATGCCAGTGTATTGTTGGCTTATAGCGTTGTTCAAAAAAAGACTCAACTTTTAGTTGAGATCAGGGAAACAAGTGAGTCAAAACCTACTGAATACTAGCAAAGCCTTTCCTTTTCATTTGATGTATTGTGTGTATTAAAACACCTTTTTTAGGCTGGGCACAGTGTAATCCCACCACTTTGGGAGGCCGAGACAGAAGGGTTGCTTGAGCCCAGGACTTCAAGACCAGCCTGGGCAACACAGTGAGACCCCATCTCTAAAAAAAATTCTTACAAATTAGCTGGGCGTGGTGGCACACACTTGTAGTCCCAGCTACTCAGGAGGCTGAGGCAGGAGGATTGCTTGAGTCTGGGAGGTCAAGGCTATAGTGAGCCATGATTGCATCACTGCATTCTAGCCTGGGTGACATAGTAAGACCCTGTCTCAAAAAAAAGAAGATACTTTTCTTACAGAAGCCAGTAAAACCTAGGTGAAATCATTTTGTTTGAGTTGCTTTTACTGTTGAAGAGTGACATGAATTTCGTATGAGATGTAATTAGCAGATTAAAGCTGCCCATTTTTATGTTTTGCTGAGAAAGAGATTAAAATACTTCACTGTGTTACGTCCATAATCTGGAACAATCATTTTACTGAGGAATGCTGTTACTGTTCTGAACTTCACATCAAGTTCCAGATTTTCATTCTCCCACATAGGAGTTTTTTAAATTTCAAAAGATGTCAGTGGGGCTGAGCGCGGTGGCTCAGGACTGTAATCCCAGCACTTTGAGATGCTGAGACAGGAGGATTGCTTGAGCAATGTGGAGACCAGCCTGGACAACATAGTGAGACTGTTATCTCTACAAAACAGCAAAATATTAGCTGGGAGTGTGATGAGCCTGTAGTCCCAGCTACTCAGGAGGCTGAGGTAGGAGAATCTCTTGAGCTCAGGAGGGCAAGGCTGCAGTAAGCCCCGTTCACATCATAGCACTCCAGCCTGTGCAGCAGAGCAAAACCCTGTCTCCAGCCGCCCTCTCCCCCAACTCCACCAAAAAAAAAAAAAAAAAAGTCAGTGTTAGAACTTAATACAGACAAATTTGTATTCACAACTACAATTTCTTGGTTGAAGATTAACTGAGACGGTGTTTGTGTGATATAAATTTATCAGAGTGGAGGTTTTAGAGCAGTTAGAAATCTGCTGTAAGGATTAAATGATGTGTGTGGGGGTTACAGTACTGTCTGTATTTATATTTGATTTAGACTCAGCTATTAGGCAATAAGAATTTCTTAGTGACTGAAGAATCTCTCCGAGTTACCACAGATTGCTTGTTTGGGGCATACGCACAGCTAAATCACGGGAAAGGAGCAGAATGTGTTAACCCTGTTAGATATAGATTACATTATGATAACTTCAGTATAAGGGAAGATTGATTTATTATCCTTTCTCTTGATAACAATTTAATTGTGGTAATGAAGTTTGGATCATTGTCAAAAGGCAGGCTGCTTTGTGCAGTATTGAATGCTAAACAACCTTTCTCAACATTTACAATATATGGAATGTTACTCTGGTGTCAGTGGGGACATTTCACCAAAAATAGTAGTCAAATATGTGTGGAAAATGCTGCCTGTACAGTCTGAGAGAGTCAGAATTAGTGACTCTTAGAAGCCCCACAGTTTAGGAAACCTCTTTAACATGAAAAATACCTGCTATTTTTCCCATTTATGGGACTGTGGCACCATGTTTCTGCTGAATATCTTCCTAAAAATACAAATCAACCAAAAACAGTCTTGGATCTGGGCACAGTGGCATGTACTTGTAGTCTCAGCTACTTGTGAGACTGAAGTGGGAGGATCTCTTGAGCACAGGAGGTCAAGGCTGCAGTGCTCTATGACTGTAGTGAAATTTTTACAAATTAGCTGCGTGTGGTGAACTATGATTATAGGAAGTCCTCCTGATATGGTTTGGCTCTGTGTCCACACCAAATGTCACCTTGAATTGTAGTAATCCCCACATGTCAAGGTCAGGACCAGGTAGAGATAATTGAATCATAGGGGCAGTTTACCCATCATGTTGTTGTGATAGTGAGTGTGTTCTCACGGGATCTGATGGTTTTGTAAGGGGCCTTTCCACCTTTGCTCAGCACTTCTCTCTCTTGTGGTCATGTGAGAAGGATGTGTTTGTTTCCCTTTCCACCATAATTGTAAGCTTCCTAAGGCCTCCCCAGCCCTGTGGAACTGTGAGTCAATTAAACCTCTGTCCTTTATAAATAACCCAGTCTGAGGCAGTTCTTTATAGCAGCGTGAGAACGGACTAATACACCTCCCTTCTTGAGTCTGGAAGAATATGTGTAGGGAGATTGCTAAGGACTTATTTACAGAATGGTTCTTAAAGTGCTTGAGCAAGAACTATGTATTTATGGAGGCTGATAGTGTTTCAGTGAATCTGAAAACCTCTGTAAAATGTGAAAAAGGTATGCTCTCTCTGAAAGCTGAGTGTGTTATGAAGGCTCTATAAAGGCCACACGTGGTTTGGAAGATTTCCATGGCACCCAGAGCAAAACAGCTTCACCTGAGGCACCCTTTTGCTTGAGTGGGGGCTGTGCCTTTGCATCCTGCCGGGTCCAGTGGATGTTTGACTATTTGGTAAGGAGACTGTCTTGGACCTTCTCAGTGGTTTCTTTTCTTTTTGGTAATGGATTTGAAGCTAACTGAGTTGGCTGCCTTCTCCAAACAGCTTTTTCTCTAAATGGGTATTTGTTAAATATTGTCTGTTCTTTAGGGTTTCTTAAACTGAAGAATCAGAAGTAGGGTGCTGGGCCAGGCAAGGTGGCTCACACCTGTCATCCCAGCACTTTTGAGAGTCTGAGGTGGGAGGATCACTTGAGGCCAGGGGTTTAAGGCTGCAGTGAATTACATGCCATTGTATTACAGCCTGGGTGACAGAG
>NW_012098654.1:3399684-3407776 GCF_000951045.1 Mandrillus leucophaeus | reverse complement strand
ACTCTGTCGCCAGGATGGAGGTCAGTGGCGTGATGTTGACTCACTGCAACCTCCGCCTCCCAGGTTCAAGGGATTCTCTTGCCTCAGTCTCCTAAGTAGCTGGGACTACAGGTGCTTGCTACCACACCTAGCTAATTTTTGTGTTTTTAGTAGAGACAGGGTTTTACCATGTTGGCTGGGATGGTCTCGATCTCTTGACCTTGTGATCCGCCCACACCAGCCTCCCAAAGTGCTGGGATTACAGGTGTGAGCTACTGCTCCTGGCCTAATTTTTGTATTTTTAGTAGAGACAGGATTTTACCACATTGGCCGGGCTTGTCTCGAACTCCTGACCTCAGGTGATCCACCCACCTTGGCCTCCCAAAGTGCTGGGATTACAAGCTTGAACCACCGCTTCCAACTGAATAGATCTTTAATACTCACTTGTTTCTATGGGATATAAAGCACAGATTAAGATTTTTCGAATATATTATTTTTTGCTTTCTACATCTCTGAATTGGTTTTACTACTCAGAGTAAGTATAAACTATAGGGACTTCTTGAAATGTCACTAAGAATGAACGTAACAGGGATACTTTGAGGATAAAAGTAGGCTTTCATATAATCATGCTTTTTTGTCCCAAGCTATATTTAAATTGTTTAGTGTTTAGAAGCCTGAGATCTTATGGAGAAATTGAGTATTATTTAGAATCTGTCACCAAGGTTTAATCTCATGCATTGTCACAACCAGGTCTTTTTCACTTTTGCTTCTAAACTCTTTGATTACCTTAATTTTGTCCTTAGGAGCTCAGCATAATGGATTTTGTTACTGACTCTGCCCATGTTCTCTCCTGCCTCAGGGCCTTTGTACTTGCTCTTCTCCTCTCAGTAACGCACTTAATTCTTGTCTTTTCTTCAGCTCTCCCACCCCAGTGTCATTGCCTTTCCTCTCCCAGGTTAGTCAAACAAATTTCCTTAATAAATACTATTATAGCCTTTTTTGTGTCTTGTCTTCTAGTACTTACAACAATAATAATTTTTTATTTGTTAGGATTAATAAGTCTTCCTCCTCCAAAAAAACAGCAGTTCTTATTTTTTCCCACTCATCATTGAATTCCTGCCATCTACTGACAATAGTGTACACATAGTGTATATTCCATAATATATATACATTTTTTTCTTTTTTTTTTTTTTTGAGATGGAGTCTTGCTCTGTCACCCAGGCTGGTGTGCGGTGGTGCCATCTCAGCTCACTGCAACTTCTGCCTCCTAGGTTCAAGTGATTCTCCTGCCTCATCTTCCCAAGTAGCTGGGATTACAGGCGTGTGGCACTAGGCCCAGGTAATTTTTGTGTTTTTAGTAGAGTTGGGGTTTCACCATGTTGGCCAGGGTGGTCTTGAACTCTTGACCTCAAGTGATCTGCCCACCTCGGTCTCCCAAATTGCCGGGATTACAGGCGAGAGCCACCGTGCCCAGCCTGTATTCCGTAATATTCGTTGAATAAAGAAATTTCTAGAAACATTAAAAAAATGTATTGACTGATTGATGATGTTAAAATTAGAGTAAGGCTTCTGGAAGTCTGTTTTGTATTACTTCCCAATGAATGATTTAACAGGCCTGTTAAAAATAAAACCAAAACAAAAACCTTGTAGGGCTCTATTGTATATTGTCCTTGAGTCAGATCTAACTTCTTTGTTGTCTGTCAACCATTACTCCTGTTTTGAGATGGCTGTCACGGTAACAAATTGATTTATTACACAGCTGTGTGCAGCCAGATTTCCCTTCTGGGCTTCTTTAGCATAGGATATTGATTTCTGGAGTTTGCTGTAGGTGGCATGTTAATTTCTTTCTACTGTTTTCTGTTAGGTTCTAGGAAATTTGATTCCTTTATTTCTGGTGCAGGTAGAACTGGTTAAAAAATTAAATTCATATTATTGTGATTTTTTTTTATTTTGGCATATTGGTGTTGCTTGCTATTTGGATAATGAAATGTTTTTTTTTTTTTTTTTTTTCAAAAGTATGTATTAAGCTGGTTCTCCATTTTTAATATTTTGTCATATTAACTGATAATTTTGATTGTCCAATTTACCCTAGATATAGTCCTAGAATATGTGTTCCTTCTACTTTCATGAACAAAGTGCAAAATATGTATTTATGTAGATAAGTTTGTGGTTTGTGAAATCTTAGGTGTTACAAAATATTTGACCCTTTTATTTGCCAATTTTGAGGAAAAATGTCCTGGAAACAAGAATTGTTTACTTTGATCACTTAAGTGTTATTTTCTTTTGATGCAAGTGGAATTTAAGCTGGAAAAAATTCAAACTAGGCAAAATGAAACCTGAGGATCTAGTTTGAATAAAAATGGAATATACATATTTCTAAAATCTATTTAAAGTAAATGATTATGGGTCAGGTACAGTGGCTCACATCTGTAATCCTAGAACTTTGGGAGGTGGAGGTAGGTAGGTGGATTGAGCCCAGGAGTTGGAGACCAGCTTGGGCAACATGGCGAAACCTCGTCTCTACTCAAAATACAAAAATTAGCCGGGCTTGGTGGTGTACTCCTGTAGTTCCAGCTACTTGGGAGGCTGCAGTGGGAGGATCCCTTAAGCACTGAAGGTCGAGGCTGCAGTGAGCAGTGATTGCACCACTGCACTCCAGCCTGGGTTACAGAGTGAGACCTCATCACAAAAACAAATAAATGATTTCAAACATAATGTTGAGTGGACACAGAAGAGCATAATATGGTATAATTCCTTTTATAGAAAATTTTAAAACAGCCACAACTAATCTTTGGTGTTTGAAGTCAGGAGAGAGATTGCCCTATGGGTACTGGGTACAGAACATTAAGGGGACCCCCAAGTTCTGGTCATGTTATGTTTTATGGTACTGGTTACACTTATTTGTTCTTTGAAAATTTATTGCATTTTGCACTTCTCTGTATATGTATTATACTTCAGTGAAAAGTTTGCCTTAAAAGAAAAAGTAAAGATAACATGAAACTATTTTCTAAATGGAAAATTTCCATTGAATCAAGTTACTGTTTAAAGTGGGGAGGGAGTCCCCAGCATTTTAACAAGTGGTCCTAACATTTAGCTACTGCTTCTTCACTGAGGGGTTGGTCTGTGGTGGCTGAAAGTGGTGTCACATCCTTAGTTCCCTGAATCATGGAAAGCTGCTTTAAGGCAATTTATTACTCAGACAAATATTGCCTTCCCAAAATAAAACCAAGATCTGACATTTGGTGTTCCAGGATATATATATATATATGTATGTATGTATAAGCTCATTTGATCTGTGACTTTTTATCTACATCTCTTAATATTTAGAAGAAGTTTAGGTATTAATAGATGTGACATGCAAATGAAGGTGTCTTCTTGAGACATTCGTGTTTTGTGGTGGGGTAGAAGTTTTATTGATAATGGCAAGAATATTTTTGTGTAACATAGCATAAAGGCATCTTTAGGCAGAGCTTAATGTTGTTCTCAGACCTGTGACAAAATCATTTGCACTTATTAGACCTATTATTAATCTGCTTAAAGCTTTTCAGTGTATTCCCTGTTCACCAGCAGGTTCGTTCCCAGAACCTGGCACTCCAGACCCTCTGTGACCTTATTGCCTGTCTGTGCAATCATCTTTAATGTTATTTAATCAACGTTAGTCTTATTTGGGAGGAAACACAATGAGGCTGTGTGTTAGTTTGTTAGGGATGCTGTGGCACGGTATAACAAATGGAGTGGCTGAAACAGCAGAGGTAGGTTGTCTCACAGTTCTGGAGGCCACACATCCAAGAGCAAGGTGTTGGCAGGATCGTGTTACCTCTTTTTCTTTTCTTTTTAAGACAGGGTTGCCCAGGCTGGTGTGTTATGGCACGATCATTGCTCACTGCAGCCTCAATCTCCTGCCTCAGCCTCCTGAGTAGCAGGGACTATAGGCATGCATCACCATGCCTGGCTAATTGTATTTTTTGTAGAGACAAGATTTGCCATGTTGCCCAGGCAACCCTTGAACTCCTTGGCTCACGCTGTCCGCCCACCTTGGCCTCCCAAAGTGCTGGGATTTCAGGCATAAGCCACTGCACCCGGCCTCATGTTACCTCTGAAGGCACCAGGGAAGGTTCTATTTCAAGCCTCTGTCCTTGCTTACAGCAGTTTGCTACTTTGTGGCAGCGTAGTGGTGATCTTTCATAGCATTCTCTTTGTGTACATATCTCTGTGTCTATCTACATTTTTCCTTTTTATAAGGATGCCAGTTATATTGGATTAGGGCTCACCTTACTTCATCTTAACGAATCACACCTACAGTGTAATTATATCTTCATATGTCCTTATTTTAGTTGCATTGGCAATGATGACCCTGTGTTTTTGTTTTTGTTTTTGTTTCTGTTTTTTTTGAGTGGCAGGGGAAGGGTCTCACTCTGTTGTCTAGGCTGCAGTGCAGTGACATGAACACGGCTTACTGTAGCTTTGAACTCCCGGGCTCAAGTGATCCTCCTGCCTCAGCCTCTCAAGTAGCTGGAACTACAGGTGTACGCCACTGTACTCAGCTAGTTTCTAAATTTTTTTTAGAGAAGGGATCTTGTTTTGTTGTCTAGGCTGGTCTTGAACTCCTGGTCTCAAGCCATCATCTTGCCTCAGCATCTCAAAATGTTGAGATTACGGTCATGAGCCACTGTGTCTGGCCTTACCTGTTCTTTAATAAGGTCACATTCTGAGCTATTGGGAGTAAAGACTTCAACATACGAATTTTGGGAAGGACAAACTCATCCTGTAACAGGCAGGAAGAGCTTTGTTGTTAGGTAGACTCAGGTTTAAGTGATTCACATTTGAGTGACATCTTCAGTTCTCTTAGTGGTGTGTCTTTGGAACAGTAGGGAAAATGTAGTTCTTATTTTCAGTCACATTATAGTGAACTTTTAGTTGTGGATTACATTAACTTTTAATTACTTCTGTTTCTGTAGAAATTTTATTTCATCTTTTAGGTGATTACCTTTTCGTGTATATTAGGAAGTTATTCAAATTCCACGTATGTGAAAGACAGTTCTTTAGCACATAAAAACTTACTACTTTGTGGGGATAGAGGAAAGAGAAAATACTAAAGTTATTCTAATTAGAGAAATGAGAAGTGATATTTTAGACAAATTAATCATACTTTTTTTGATTTTATAGGGAAAGGATCATTAAGTATCATGAAACCTATACTGTAGTTGTTCTCTGCTCCAAGCATTGGCCACAGATTGGCATCCCACAGGAGTTGGTTAGAAATGCACAATCTCAGATTCCGCCCCCAATCTGCTGAATCAGAATCCATGTTTTATATAATAAGATGCCCAGGTGATTTAAACACATGTTTAGGTTCGAGAGTCACTGATCACTCATTAGTGCTTCCCAGTCTTTTCCAAGCTAATACACAGCTAGAAAATGAGTCCATTGCCTTGAGTCTGAGAGGATTAGTACCCAGCATGCTTGTCACTTACTTGTGGCAGACTAGAAATTAGGCAGATCAAAAATTAAAGAGAAAAAATACATGACTTTATGGCTTGAGATTTTGATGTTAAATACAGTGCATGCAGTCCAAGAAGAACAGAGGTGGCTGCAGAATTACATTCTGGCCAAATGATTGGGAATAATTTGGATCTTCTAAAGTGCCTGATTTCAAAGGGCACTGTGAACTTGGCTGTAAATACTAAGGGAGCTACGACATAGATGACAACCAGTTTTAAAGCACCTTATATCTACTGGGTTTGCTTTGAGCATGTAGTTTCTGGTCCTTAGAAAATTCCTATGCAACCTAGACATTGTTTCCCCGCCATACAGATGAGGAAACAAAGACATGGAGGCCAAGGTCACACAGCTGGTTTATAAAATGGTATGGGCCTGTGAGAATTGGTTAAAGCCAAGAATGAATGGACATTTGCATAAAATCCTGAAGAGAATACAAAAAACAAATACACCTGTGTTGAAGGAAAAAGAAGAGATAGACCGATGTCTTCGAAAATGCAAGTGATATAATTACTTTGCTCTTTTTCTCTTTTTTCCTTTTACTCTTAAAATTATTTGTAGCTCTCCTGTTTCCAAAAATTGTATGTCTAGTCGGGCACAGTGGCGAGCATCTGTAGTCCCACCTACTCAGGAGACTGAGGTGGCAGGATCACTTGAGCCCAGGAGTTTGAGGCTAGCCTAGGCAACATCGTCCATAAGGAAACTATTGGAAGTAAGCTGAGAAGGTGAGAGGTAAATTGTTCAAGAATATGTAGGCTAATGGTGATTACCGGATTTTGAACCCTTAGTAACTGAAAGAGAAATACACATTTTCTATGATCTAATAAAAAGCAAGCATGTTGTATGCATGAAAAGTTTTTTGAATGCAAGGTGGTATACATTGATCACATAACACAAAAGGCAATTTGTTGTTAGAGTGACTCACATTATTACAGGCTTCCTGCATAATGGTTGGGAAGCTGGAAAAAAGTCTCCGAGACCTACTTGAAATGAGAGTGTTCAGATACTTGGTTGGTGGGAACTACTGACCGTTCCAGCCAGATGCTGTAACTGGAATGGGGGCCCTTCACCATCTTCCTGCCCTTGCTGTCACTCAGCTCAAGATTCACAGTGCCAGAAGAGTAAATATAGTATGTCTACCTTGAATTGCATGTACATGTCTTGTATAAAAAAAGACAGAAACCTGGATTGATTGCTTTCCCAAGCCTGCACATGGTGGGGCTAAAGTTATTCCCCACAATGAGATTGGGAATTAGTTTGGTGGGGGAAATAAATGTGGGCTGGCCATGAGACCTCGTTATTACATATGGCTATTTAGCAATAGTTTGTTTTGCTTTGTGTGTGATAGGTAAGTAAATAGGAGAGTGATGTCAATAAAATGTGCAGTTTATGCTGGTTCATGTGCAACTTTTGCTAGGCAAGAGGAGTGTGACCAGAGGGAATAGAATTATAACATATACTTTAATGGTATAATGCGGGATTGTATTTTAGCAGGAAAGGAAAAAAATAGGTGAGAATTTAAACTTTCAGTTTGGCTGTTGCACCAGCAGGAGCTTTCTCATTTCTATTGAAAATGAAATGAAAAATGAGCACCTGTCCGCTGGGGTTCTCTCCCCAGAGAGGCACACGCTAACATGATGCTCTCTGGCAGGTTGCCCTGCCTGCTGTGCTCACCTTCACAAAAACCCCCAGATTACTGCATTGTTTTGGTGCCTTCAAGCCAGCATCTGTTGTTTTCATGTATTTTCAATATCACCTATGGCAGCATGCAGCCGCTCTTGGGTACCTGCCTGAGTTTCTTATTTCTTAAGTATTGATTTTTAACAAAATAGCCATCTGATTTCAGAGTTGCATGGGGTTTGAGTAGTCTGCTTTTTACCCTGTATTTTATATAAGTCCTTTTATTTTCAGTGAACATTTTTGCTGAATATGTGGTCTTCCCAGTAACATACATTGTGTTATAGCAGAAATATCTACGTAAGAAGCACTGAACAAAAGAGTGTTCAAAAACTGTGTTCCAAAGGAAGCAGAAATGTTCTTTAGGTGACTGTTTAAAAATCATGCTTAGTAATGAGCAAAAACATGTTGAAAGGTCAATCTTTGAAGGTATTTTTATGAGCAATTAATGATCCGATTCAGGAATGCAGCCTAGTGATGATCTACCCACTCTTCTACCTCTTAACTTTCCACCTTCCTGGGGCCATTTGATCCAGCAATTGTTTTAGCCCACTAGGATTTTAAATTCTTGGATCCCCCCACCTTTCACAATCACTCACACCCATGACGTCTTCCATTTCCATTTCTGTTGTGTGTCTTTTTCCCTGCTGGTTGGTTCCAGAAGGACAGGGATCTTCTCCCCGATGTATCCCAGGTACTTAGAAAAGTGTCTAGCACATTCTAGGCACTTAGTCATTCCCTAGATACCTATTACCATAGGCAGAGTTAGCTGCTAGATTTGAGTGCTTAGCCCTGGGTGCCTCTCTTGGGTAGCATTGTCTCAGCTGTGCTTCCTTTAGCAGTTGAGTAGGAGACAGGTGCACAGAGCAGTTGATGGGAGGACTTTTTGGGAAGAGTCCTTTTTTTTTTTCTTTTTTGAGACGGAGTCTTGCTCTGT
>NW_012098654.1:3392828-3398504 GCF_000951045.1 Mandrillus leucophaeus | reverse complement strand
ATATATTTCTGATTTTTTTTGACCCCCAAAATGTTAATATGATACTTTTGATTCTGTTAAATCCTTCTGCACTTTTCTAAATCTTCACAGGGATAAAAGATGCATATTAAGTTAAGGAAGTGAACTGCCACTCTAGTTAATTTGATTACTTAATTTTTAATCCTCCTTGGTTTGAAAGATAGTTGCTAAGTCTCCATTATCAAAACTCCAAAAGCATGGCCCCTGGCCTCACGTGATCTAATTCTGAATGAGGAAAGACAGTGAGTTAGTTAAGGTGTCGCCATTATAAACTAGGGTAAATCATGAATATTTTCAGAGATGTTACTGCCTCACAGTTGTGTGATATACTCTGAGAGTCTTATTGGTTGGTTGTAAAAGCAAGCTGACAGCCTTCAGAAGACCTTCTTTGTTCAGCACAGAACCTGGAGGTACTTGATTAATTCAGTAGCGTGTGGAGAGACGACAGTGGGGCAAGGAGTTCTTTGATTTGACTCTCCAAGCCAGATACTAAAATCAGTCTGGTGGACTGTGACACAGTTCCAATCACAGTGCAACAAGATTTATATTTACCTAAAATCTAATTGGACTGAGATTTCCTGCAGTTATATTAAAATCCTCTGCCCTTTTGCTTAGTGAGCAAGCATTTTAACTCCTAAGCTCTGGAGATTTAGCTTTAGCTGGCTCAATTAATTGTTAAATGTTCCCCTTATTATAATTATACTTTGATGCCTTACTTTTTAGTAGCTAAGAAAATTGCTGAAAGAGTTGTTTAATCTCTATCAGTTTTGTAAAAAGCTCTTTAAAGGGAAACAGTTTTCATTTGAAGTGGCGTGATGGTATTTGAGTTGGATAACGTAATTTAAATGGAAATGCAGGAATTTGGCTCTTTTCTTGACAGAGATTGGCTTGTATTTGACATTGACCCATGTGTTTGTCATCTTTCCAGATATTGCCTTCTATTTATTCTGACAGCTTCACCAGCTGAGAAAACCAGACTTTCCAAAATTAAAAATATTGTCTATGAATTTCAAGATGGAGCAGTGTATTTTGTTTGTTAAATTACTTTAAAATGTATGTGGACAAGAGTGATTTGTTGCTTTAAAAAGTTTTAAATACTGCAGAATAGATGGCTGTGTGCATGAGTTTTGCTTTGGAGCTGTGTGAGTACCCTAAATACTAGAAAGAGTGAGGATGAATGTGTTTTACTCCTTCCTTAGTATTAGTCTGAGTTTTATAATGCATATTGTAAGTACCAGAGATAGATGGGAGAAGGTAAGTTAGTCACTTCATTCTTTTAAGTGAATGCCTAAATACCTGGAAATGGATAAATTTCTAGTCGCTTTACCAAGTCTATTGAATTCATACATAATGACTATTTGTCATTATATATGCATTAAATATCTAGTGCATTTAAATCTTTTTCATTATTTCACCATTAAAAATGTACTCTAATTAGGCAGCATGGTATATGTTACGTACGAAAGATACTCTACCATTGTTCACTCATTTAACCCCTAAATGTGTTTTCTGACTTACATCTCTAGATTTCCCTATTCAGTTATCTTCGCAAGGAATGCCTTTTTAATTATGTACAGTGTGATAGTGTAATGTGTAAAACGTATAAACCAAACTTGAAAAGGCAAAGATACAGTTTTATATCCCTTTGAGGGCTGCAGGCATTGTTCTGGCTCTCTGTGTGTGCTGGACAGATGTTGATACTTGACAGATGGAGTGTTAGTGTCTCACTGTAGACTGATCAATAGAGATTCATATAGTTTAAAAAAAATGATGGGAGGGGAGCTTTGATTATAGTTATACCTCTCTTTTAGAAAGGGAACGTGGAGTGAGTTTATGATACAGATTTTTAACAGAATTTCAATATATTGTTTTTTATTCTTTTTTTTTTTTTTTGAGACAGGGTCTTACTCTGTCACCCAGGTTGGAGTGCAGTGGCCCAATCTTGGCTCACTGCACCCTCTGCCTCCCAGGCTCCAGCAGTCCTCCCCACTTTAGCCTCTCAAGTAGCTGGGATCACAGGTGCATATCACCACACCTAGCTGTGCTTTTTATTCTTAATTTTTACATTAACGTTTTAATTTGGGCTCTGTTTGTAAAGCTCTGTATAACTTGGCTCTAAGGCAGGCTGTCATTATTATTAGATACTATTTAGTTTTTAGACTTTACTTGTCCTGGCCATCCCGTTGTGTGGGTATTATAAAACATAGCTACTGTGTTTTATACCAAATTGTTACCAAATTGATTGTGGCAGTGTTAGTAATACTGTGTATAATTATAATTTCCCTTTTTAGTAGAGGGAAAGGAAATATCACGAAAAGGTCTCACCTAGTATGTTGTATTTTTACATCCTCAGAACAGTTTAGCTGAAAAGTAGTGGCTTAATTACCACCATTTCACAGCACAGAAATTCACATAAGGTTTTGAAGTTTGCATTTGATAATTACTCTGTTAGCACTCAGACTTGGGGAAATGCTATTTCTTCCTTGCAAGGAGTTCTGTAACTCAGTTTCTAACTAGACAATGGAGACTTGATTTCCAGTTTGTTCTCTGGACTGGCTGGAAGATATTTGGATGAAGAAAAACTCGGAGCTATTTTTCAGGGTTATAAACCAGAATGATTTTGAAGTCTGCAGCAGCTATCCCCAGAATAGATATTTGGCATCATGGACTGCAAGCTTTTTAAAGATTGCAGTTGGCATTTAGGTCAGGATTGGTGGAGGCTGGCTGTTGTAGAGACCATCAGTTTTGTCATATGTTTTACTTCTATTATCTCCCGGTTGTCAGGATTCTAAGTGCTGTGGCATCTGATACATGAACATAACGGATTTCCAACACCCTTTTCAGTGTTGTTTCTCTAACTTAGCTTCTGTAATGATTAGGGATGGTCCATTTTTATGTTCTCTCCCCTGCATTTACTTACTGCTGCTTCTTTTGCCCTTTGAGTACATTTGTAATATTTGGCTATAGACTTTAAAAATTTTTCTTCAATAAGTTTCCTCCTGCATTTTCCCTTTTTGATGAACAAATAATACATTTTTAAGGAATAAAATTGAGAAATTTGGACAAACAGAAGTTAAAATGGAGACTACTTAACCACTGTTAACATTTGTCGTATGGCCAGTTTCCTTAGTGAACATATATGGAGTTCAGCTATTCGCAGTTTTGTAATGTGGTTCTTAACATGTCCTGAATTTATTTCCATGCCAGGAATTGTAAATCTGAACTGTTATGGCTGCTTTGTATGATCTTCATGCTGAGATCCATAACCTGGGGTATATGGCCTACCAAGGAGAATTTAAGGGGTTGTGAACTTGGGTGAGGAAAAAATTGCATCTTTATTTTTACCAATTCATCACATTTCAAATGACGTTCAGCATTCACTTCATTTATGAAGCTAGATGATAAACACGGCAATACTGGCAGTGCCTATGACATCAGTATAAATTTTAGATATTCTGTCACATCACATGGAAAAAAAAAATCTCAATGTTTATATTCCTCATCACTTTTAAAGTATGGAGGTTATTGAGGGAATGACCTCTAGTAAATTCTGTTATTTAATGAATCAACAAAGAAGTACACATATTATTATATTGCAAGTTGTTTTTTATAGTATAATAAATATTTCAATATATGTTGCTTTTGTACATTAAAAATATTTATTTGAGAACAGGTATATAGAATGCTAAATTCATCCATGGCACAAAAAAATATGAGATGCTCACACACTAATGACTGTATGCCTCAGTTTAACTAGTTCTGTATTGTTGGACTTGATGTTTTCCAAATATTCTCCATTCTGAACAGCAGTGATGAATATCAACACATTACTAAGGAATGGAATTGTTGAGTTAGTATGTCTGGACATTTAAAGATTTTAAATATATTACCATTACACTTCTTTCTAACCAGCCCTGGTGTATCGTAGGGCTTTGGCCTATGAAAGTGACTGAATTTGTAGTTTTGAAATTAGAGAAATGTCCTTATGTAACTTTAATGTCAACAAAAAAGACAAATTGGAGAAATGTGTCAATAGAATAGGAGATTTTTTGTAATCTTTGAAGGGTAAATCTTTGCCACCGTGAGTGCATCAGACACATCTTTGTGCTCTTCTTTTGGTCCCCGAGTTGAGGGTGTGGAAAGGAGGTAGAGCTGTGGCGTAACAGAGGATATCGTCTTTCTAGTATGAAGTAAAATATGGATTATAATCTGAGAATTTAGGATAGTATGAATTTTGGTCAGCTTTAACTTTTATAAATGATACAATGTTCTAGAAAATTTATCAGTAGTCCTATATTTTTGTGGAAGAAACAGTTGTGTATTCTCTCTCAAGTCCTGATCAAACCTGTACAGAAGTGGAGTAAGAAAGAGGGGAGACTGAGTAGTGCCAGCAGACACCATCCACTTGCCCCCACAAAGAATGCCAGGCAGTCTGCAGGAGAAGTTACCATCACTTATTCCTACTTATGCAACCTTGTAGTAGAGTCATGCTAGGACCTTGACCACACTGTAAAGTCTCTTAGGGGAGGAAGTTGTGAACTTCGTCTGCCGCTAGGGGTTGATTCATAATCCTAGTAGAAGGTGATAGTTTGTTATCTAATCAACTTATTTTGATCATTCTAAATTAAGAGCTCTGTGTTCTATTTTTTAAAGCATCATCTGTTCCTAGCTTTTCTATTTAAAAAAATTAGAATATTTTCCCCAAAATTTGTGTTCTGAATGCCACTAGGGCATCTAGAAATTTAAATTTAATGGATGAATTTAAATATTTTGCCTGATTTAAAAAAATTTATAAAAATATTTTAGTATGGTGGCCAAAAATACTGAACTGTGAATCAGGAGATGTGGATTTTCGCTTGGTTCTTGAGCTACAGTCAAAGCTTCTGTTACTCCATTGTATGTGGCCTCCATTCTCTTTGTTCTTCCACGCTACATCTCCTCCTCCACCTCCAGCCCACATATTTGCCTTCAGATTACTAAGAAGAGTAAGAAGAGCAAGGCTTCCCCTTTGCAGGATTCAGTTTCCAGAAGTTGAAATATTATAGGTCTGCTTATATTTCATGGCCAGGACTTTGTTGCATGACCGAGTTAGCTGTTAGAGAGGCTAGAAAGTGTCTTTATTCTGAGGGGCCGTGTGTCCAGCTACATACCAGATGTTATGCTTTTTATTTTTTATTTTATTTATTATTATTATTATTTTTGCTTCTTTGTTTTTGAGATGAGGATTCACACTGTTGCCCAGGCTGGAGTGCAGTGGTGATCATAGCTCACTGCAGGCTCATACTCCTGGGCTCAAGTGATCCTCCCACCTCAGCCTTCCGAGTAGCTGGAACTACAAGCATGTGCCACTATGCTCAGCCTTCTTAATAAGGAAGAAGGGGAGAATAAATATTGGGCCCAGCTAGCAGTCCCTGTTTCAGAGACAAAAAAAATAAGTAACCATTAAAATTATTGAAGACAGCTGGGCGTGGTGGCTCATGCCTGTAATCCCAGCACTTTGGGAGGCCGAGGTGGGCAGATCACCTGAGGTCGGGGGTTCAAGACCAGCCTGACCAACAAGGTGAAACCCTGTCTCTACTAAAATTACAAAATTAGCTGGGTGTTGTGGTACATGCCTGCAATCCCAGCTACTTGGGAGACTGAGGCATGAGAATCGCT
>NW_012098654.1:3390108-3392578 GCF_000951045.1 Mandrillus leucophaeus | reverse complement strand
CCGTCTCGGCCTCCCAAAGTGCTGGGATTACAGGCTTGAGCCACCATGCCTGGCCGGGAAGAGTCCTTAAGATTGATATTTATATGCAGAAACGACTGTCCAGAAAGTTTACCTTGGTTTAAAAAAATTGATACTCAATTTGTTAAAGTTGCAAATTGAAGGACACTGTTCTACTTTTTAAAAAATTCAGCTTATAAATCTCATTTATAAGTTATACATTTTAATCACTTTTAAGGGATTTTGAATTACAAATTAGTGTTGTTTATAAACTCATTAATATCTTTAAGCTTAATATCTTTAAGCTTGACTTTACTAATTTAATATTTGTTTTCTATTTTTAAAAAGTCTATTAACACAAACCTCAGGTACTTAACTCTTCTTATAAGTTAATTAGACTTATAAATGAAACAACCCTAAAAAATTCTCTTAGATGTTTCATTGTTGTGCGTAAACTTCCTTAGGTTTCATCTTGACCACAAATCAGAATCAGTTCCACAGAGGGAGAAAGGACAGCATAATCCAGTGCCCCACTGCTGGTGGGTTAACGGGGAGTGGAGGACAGCCTCTGTGCTGTTGTCTTTTCATCAGTAGAATGGGGATAAGAGTGCCTACCTCCAGAATTGTGTTGGGGATTAAATAAGTATATATACAAGCACATAGGTGCGGGGCTCAGAAAGGGCCAATCTTATATTAAAATCTTTTTTAAATGTTACTGTTTTACATTGGGATTACAAGGCCAGTTTGTAACAGACGGAATTCTTTCAACTTATAAAATGATTAAAAATATATATTTCTGATTTTTTTTGACCCCCAAAATGTTAATATGATACTTTTGATTCTGTTAAATCCTTCTGCACTTTTCTAAATCTTCACAGGGATAAAAGATGCATATTAAGTTAAGGAAGTGAACTGCCACTCTAGTTAATTTGATTACTTAATTTTTAATCCTCCTTGGTTTGAAAGATAGTTGCTAAGTCTCCATTATCAAAACTCCAAAAGCATGGCCCCTGGCCTCACGTGATCTAATTCTGAATGAGGAAAGACAGTGAGTTAGTTAAGGTGTCGCCATTATAAACTAGGGTAAATCATGAATATTTTCAGAGATGTTACTGCCTCACAGTTGTGTGATATACTCTGAGAGTCTTATTGGTTGGTTGTAAAAGCAAGCTGACAGCCTTCAGAAGACCTTCTTTGTTCAGCACAGAACCTGGAGGTACTTGATTAATTCAGTAGCGTGTGGAGAGACGACAGTGGGGCAAGGAGTTCTTTGATTTGACTCTCCAAGCCAGATACTAAAATCAGTCTGGTGGACTGTGACACAGTTCCAATCACAGTGCAACAAGATTTATATTTACCTAAAATCTAATTGGACTGAGATTTCCTGCAGTTATATTAAAATCCTCTGCCCTTTTGCTTAGTGAGCAAGCATTTTAACTCCTAAGCTCTGGAGATTTAGCTTTAGCTGGCTCAATTAATTGTTAAATGTTCCCCTTATTATAATTATACTTTGATGCCTTACTTTTTAGTAGCTAAGAAAATTGCTGAAAGAGTTGTTTAATCTCTATCAGTTTTGTAAAAAGCTCTTTAAAGGGAAACAGTTTTCATTTGAAGTGGCGTGATGGTATTTGAGTTGGATAACGTAATTTAAATGGAAATGCAGGAATTTGGCTCTTTTCTTGACAGAGATTGGCTTGTATTTGACATTGACCCATGTGTTTGTCATCTTTCCAGATATTGCCTTCTATTTATTCTGACAGCTTCACCAGCTGAGAAAACCAGACTTTCCAAAATTAAAAATATTGTCTATGAATTTCAAGATGGAGCAGTGTATTTTGTTTGTTAAATTACTTTAAAATGTATGTGGACAAGAGTGATTTGTTGCTTTAAAAAGTTTTAAATACTGCAGAATAGATGGCTGTGTGCATGAGTTTTGCTTTGGAGCTGTGTGAGTACCCTAAATACTAGAAAGAGTGAGGATGAATGTGTTTTACTCCTTCCTTAGTATTAGTCTGAGTTTTATAATGCATATTGTAAGTACCAGAGATAGATGGGAGAAGGTAAGTTAGTCACTTCATTCTTTTAAGTGAATGCCTAAATACCTGGAAATGGATAAATTTCTAGTCGCTTTACCAAGTCTATTGAATTCATACATAATGACTATTTGTCATTATATATGCATTAAATATCTAGTGCATTTAAATCTTTTTCATTATTTCACCATTAAAAATGTACTCTAATTAGGCAGCATGGTATATGTTACGTACGAAAGATACTCTACCATTGTTCACTCATTTAACCCCTAAATGTGTTTTCTGACTTACATCTCTAGATTTCCCTATTCAGTTATCTTCGCAAGGAATGCCTTTTTAATTATGTACAGTGTGATAGTGTAATGTGTAAAACGTATAAACCAAACTTGAAAAGGCAAAGATACAGTTTTATATCCCTTTGAGGGCTGCAGGCATTGTTC
>NW_012098654.1:3362700-3390058 GCF_000951045.1 Mandrillus leucophaeus | reverse complement strand
TTATTGAAGACAGCTGGGCGTGGTGGCTCATGCCTGTAATCCCAGCACTTTGGGAGGCCGAGGTGGGCAGATCACCTGAGGTCGGGGGTTCAAGACCAGCCTGACCAACAAGGTGAAACCCTGTCTCTACTAAAATTACAAAATTAGCTGGGTGTTGTGGTACATGCCTGCAATCCCAGCTACTTGGGAGACTGAGGCATGAGAATCGCTGGAACTCGGGAGGCGGAGGTTGCAGTGAACTGAGATCGCGCCATTGCATTCCAGCCTGGGCAACAGGAGCGAAACTCTGTCTTAAAAAATAAAATAAAATAAAATAACTGAAGGCATACAGTTGTTTCCATGTCTACCTCTTATATTAGATTGTGAACTTGTCAAGGGAAGGACAGTGTTTTTTTCACCTTAGTATCTCCAGCATTTACGTGGCACATTAGTGGTGCCCAATCAGTTGGTGTGTGAATATTTTTATGAGATTATGATTCTTTTCCTTATAGAACCTTTATACTCATTTTTATTTTTAATGTAACCTTGACAAGACTTGCCTGTAAGACAAAGGGTCTTTCATATACTTTGTTTAGAATGGGGATGTCTTAATTTTTCCTCCCAAAGTTCTCATACATTTTGTCTTAGCAGATGTTCAAAACATAATTTTTCCAAGGTACAAATTACAAAAGGAGCATGCTGAAGCAACACTCTCATTAAGTGTTATATTGGCCCAGAGCAGCTGCACTCATTTGTTGAATGAAGTCTGTTGTGAGTACGGTTTTATATAGAAAGCATCCAGAGCCTCTTATGGCTTGAACAATAAACAGAAGCTCTCATCTCATTTTAGGAATCGGGAAGCATTTAGATAACTTTAAATACTATGACCTTACTGAAATCTGTGCTAATTTTCATTATGAAAGTGATAGGTGGACAGCAGATTACCTGACAAAATCCCTCACACCCATAAAATTCTTTTTATCCTGAGTATATTGTGTATTTCATAAAGCAAAATCACTATATCATAAGGAGATTATTGGAAAGTATTGTGTCGGTGGAATTATTTTTTCAAAATATCTGTTGAATATTTGTAAAATGACATTTGTAATTCATAGTGGGCTGAAGATCTTTAATGGAAAAATGAGGTCTCAATATTTATTGTCATAGGAAAGCGTCTTGGTGTTTTAAATTATTCTTAAAATACCTTTATTCAGGCTGGGCACAGTGGCTCATGCCTCTATTCCCAGCACTTTGGGAGGCTGAGGGGGGCGGATCACGAGGTCAGGAGATCGAGACCATCCTGTCTAACATGGTGAAACCCCGTTTCTGCTAAAAATACAAAAAATTAGCCAGGCGTGGTGGCAGGCGCCTCTAGTCCCAGCTACTAAGGAGGCTGAGGTAGGAGAATGGCTTGAACCCGGGAGACGGAGCTTGCAGTGGGCCGAGATCGTGCCACTGCACTCCAGCCTGGGCAACAGAGCGAGACTCCGTCTCAAAAAAAAAAAAAAAAAATCTTTATTCTTTGACTTCAATTAGAAAAAGTAAGACCTGCCCAAACAACAGCAATGGCAACAAAAACCCGAATGAAAACAACGACGATTTAAGGGAGAGAAGGAGTAGGTATGGGTAGATTTAGAGAGTCAGGGAACAGGTTTCATTTGCCCTTTCAAGTTTATATAAACTAAAGCAAACAATTAAATTTGAAGCCTGCTGACACTGTAATAGATTTCAAGTAAGCTAGTAGAATTTAATGGGGTGTATTAGATATCAGCTATAGTATTAGTAGCATTTTATCAATCAGTCAATAAAATAAGCACAGTTTTCTGTGCCTGCAACTTTGTGGAAGATGTTTTGTAGTGGTATGGTACTGCAAGATAAAAAAAGTAGAAAGAATTTTAGCCCTTGATCATTTTGTGGGGAGAAATTACTCTCATTTAGGGAAGTGATATGTTAGTAATAGGCAGTGAGTGGACAGATAACTGAATAGAACAGGTTGTAAGTTGGTGGTATTTGGGTCCTGAAGGTTGAGCAGGATTGTGATAGGACCTGGTTGAGGAAGAGTGGTCGTAGTAGCAGCAGCACGAGGATGGGCATGGCTTGGTCTTGATTGAATGTGTCTATAGGAGAGGAGAAACAAAGCCAGGTAAGCAGACTTTGCTTGCTGAATGAAAAGGGTGTCTCTGTTTTTCCTTTACTTCCCATCTGTCATTCTGTGACCCTGGTGGTTATAGTTTGGGGCAGCAAATTCTGGATCCTTACTTTATTACTATTTGGGTATTGATTTGGTAAGTTCATTTCTCTCCCTCTTTTCTTTCTTTGACAGAGTCTCACTCTGTTGCTCAGACTGGAGTGCAGTGGCACAATCTCTGTTCATTGTAGCTTCTGCCTCCCATGGTCAAGCGATCCTCCCACCTCAGCCTCCTGAGTAGCTGGGACCACAGGTGCACGCCATCACACCTGGGTAATTTTTTTGTGTGTTTTTTTGTAGAGACAGAGTTTTGCCATGTTGCCCTGGTTGGTCTTGAACTCCTGGGCTCACACAACCCGCCTGCCTCGGCTTCCCAAAGTGCTGGGATTACAAGCCTGAGCCACCGTGCCCAGCCAATAAGTTTCTTTTAAGGTGTATCTTTGCATGCCTTTTTCTCCTTTAAGCTTGTCTTACACAGCTGTGTGGATGTTTCTTCTTCCATGAAAGAGTAATCACTCAAGAAGAAAAATGACTCATGGGATTGTTGTGATTTCTAGTAAATAACACTCAGAAGTAAATTTGTGTGTGTGTGTATGTGTTTAAGAGACAGCATCTTGCTTTGTTCCCCAGGCTGGCACGCAGTGGTGCTATATTATAGCTCACTGCAGCCTCAACCTCCTGGGCTTAAGTGATCCTCCCACCTCAACCTCCTAAGCAGCTGGGACTACAGGTGCCTGCCGCCATGCCCAGCTATGTAAATTTTTTTTTTTTTTTTTTTTTTGTAGAGATGGAGTCTCGCTATGTTGCTCAGGCTGGTCTCAAACTTCTGGCCTGAAGCGATCCTCCTGCCTCCAGCTCCCAATATGTTGGGATTGTAAGTGTGAGCCACTAATCTTGGCCATAAGTAAATTTCTCTTAAACAGAATATCAATCTCAGAAGCAATTCAGTGTGTGTTAATATATGCCATGTGCCTTGTTTGTATATTTAAATCCATATGGGATATTTAGTCTACTTTTAATAAATTTCACTTAATGTTGACATTGTAACTGATTTGAAATATATAAGAAAATCATCCAGGAGTAAGTTTTAAAAAAATGCCTCCTAATCTTGAATTTTGCTAACTTAAAAAAAATCCCTTAGTAGAACATTTTTCCAGAATGGCAGTTAAACTTTTATTTTCTGACATTTTGGTTGCATTTAAATCCTAACATTCTAGAAAGTTGGAGGTAAATATTTGAATGGGAAAGAATATTAAATGAATATGTACATTAGTCTTATAAGGAAGGCATCCAAGAAATGGAAGATGCCTGTGAAGTATGGGAAAATAATTGGTGTGGGAAATTTTGTACCTTGATGCAGGAACTGTGGAACAGTTGCATTCACAAAACTGAGAACTGCAGACTATAATTAACTATCATTAATTTATTTGAATAGAAATATGTTCCATTTACTGTACAATCAGGAGCCAGGCTTGAATGAGTTTAAATAGATGAAATCTAAATTATACTGACAGTCCATTAAACAGTAGCAGAAAACCTGTAAAGAAAATGGATTCACTGTGATACTAGTTTATAATAAAATCATTTGCCAAATAAGAATTATAACGCAGGCGTTGTGAATAGTCCTGTGTATTTCCAGTGAGCCCTGTAAATTGGTTGAATCATTTATTGTAAAGCCCAGGCTCCTAGTGTGTTGTTTTCTGAAAAGGAGCAAGCAGTGTTGCTTGAAATCTGCTCTGCAGGATGTGACACCAGAATATCAGACGAGCAATTTGTTTGTTGTCAGCCATACAGGGAGAGAAGAATTTTCACCCAGCCTACCTGTCGCTGATGATGTTTTCCTATAAATACTGGGCACAGTGTTCTAGAAGTGTTTGGACTCTTTGCATTGATTTCTTGAATGTATATTATTTCAGCCATATGTCAGTTCTCATCATTAAGTTAAGGATCTGTCAGCATTTCCGTCAGTAATCATCCTCTACTTAATAGGGATTTCATAGTAGTTTTTTGGGGGGAGGGGATGAGTCGTTAAATTGAAGATAGAGTTGTTACCTGCATTTTTAAGCTTTAGGAAATTAGGTACCCTGAAGTATCAAGGGTACAGAAAGAGTGAACGAAGCCTGGAAGTTCTCTTCCTTTGTGTCTGTGGGGCCACAAACACTACTTCAATAGGTAGATAGATGGCTGTCACTGAATTTTAAAATAGATTTCCCCCCTTAGATTTCTTTTATTCTCTTATGGCACATAAGCTATATATAAACAAAGTTTTAAACTAGTATAGAGATGCAGTCACTTAACTGGAACTTGGATGTTACATTGGCTAGACTCACTTTCATGATAGGAACTCAACCAACACAGGTGACAAGGGTGCTATTTAAGGAATGTTTTCAGAATAAAATAAGGAGATGAGAGTGCTTACAGTGTTCTTTGCTTGGGTAATATGTGTCCAACCATGACTAATATTTAGCATATCAGTATAATAAGATTTTTGCTGCTGGCAGGATAATTTTGCTTTTTCTTGTTCCACAGAGTTCGCAAGTTTGTGTAGCATATGATTGATTTGGGAAGGTGGGGGTCATGCTGCAGCAGTTACTCCAAAACATCCACATCACTGTTTTTTTTTAAGGAACAAGGTTTCATGTGGTCACCCAGGCTGGAGTGTAGTGGTGGTACAATCATAGCTCACTGTAACCTCAAACTCCAGGGCACAGGCAGTTCTCTGCCTCAGCCTCCCAAAGTGCTGGAATTACAGGCATGTGCTACCATGCCTGGCCCAGCATTATTTTTTAAAGTTGGGAAGATAATTATTTCAGATCAGTTTTTAAGTTTTCAATACATTGGCAGATTTCCTGACTTCTAGAAAAGGAGAAAAGAGAAAGGTAGGAATTTTCAACAAAATCTCTTTTAGTTTATTATGACCTGTTCCCCTCAACTTGTTTTTTCTCTGTCCTTGTTAGCAGTGAGGATAAAGACGGGTGAATGTTTGCTAGAAGTATTTAGTGTTCTGTGTTCCAACAAAAGCCCAGGTAGGCTTTGTAGCACTACTTGGGAGTCTATAGACATTTCAAAACATGGAATTTAATTAGTGTGATGTTTAAAAAAGAAGGAAACAAAGATACATGTTATCTGAGATCTTTTTCCACCAAGTTTAGAATCTTTAAGATGATGTAGCTGATTTTGATAACAGATGATAAACAGAGTAAGGGTAAGGACTGGGAAGGTTTCATTTACGGAGGTGCACTTTTCCCAGTTTTTGTTTCCTTTTCCATGTATGTATGTGTGTATGGATGAATGAGTGACAGCGTCTCACTCTGTCACCTAGGTTGGAGTATAGTGGCTGGATCATAGCTCACTGCAGCTTTGAACTCCAGGGTTCCAGTGATGCTCTCACCTGAGCTTCCCAAGCAGCAGTCCTTTTCCCTTTCAAATTCTCCAGTGTTACAGTCCATATGAGTACCCCTCACAGCAAAGATTCTGACAGAAAACTAAAGTAGGTTACCTGGCAATCGAGTTATTTCCTAAAGAAGTATTAGAAGACAGCATTCGTTTTGTTCATATTGGTAGAGCATAGCGGCTTTCTTGCTAGGATCTCTCTTTTATTTAACCATGTCTTTGTTCAGTTTGTTTGTTGCTCATACAATTTTTGAGTGTTTACTATGAAGAACAGTGCATTGTTTATAGAGTTGAGGAATGGTGATGGGTTTGGCTGTTTTATGGTTTGGGAGACTAGAAATGGGAGGGTTTGTTGGAGGACATGCAATATGCAGAGACTCTGGGTTGGAATTTGGGTACTAGGATTTCAGTGTTGTTTCCAGCATGCACACACACATAACATATACACTCTGTGTGTGTCTTGGAAAATGGGGGACATCTGTTTTAACTATAGAGAGGTACTGGTGAATTTTTTATTCTGCCTTGTTAGACCAACATACTGTACCTCATTGACTGTTACCCAAGCATTGAGGGTGGAGGAGTCATGTAGAGGAGAAATAGAAAGCAGAAGAGCGGCACAGTCCTGAGAGTCAACTTCCCATGTTCGCCGCTGTGCCACCCAGCTTGGTCTCCGAGAAATCTCTTTGTGAGAAAGTCTTTGTTCATGTGTGCTTTTTACAACAGGGTTTTCTGTTGGAAATTATATCATAGTGGCACTGCCATGCTTTGCAAAGGGATGAGAAGGTATTTCAAAGATTAATAGGCGGAAACACATTGATAGGAAAATTCTTTATGAGGTGGAGCAGTGGCGGCACGTTGCCTATGTATGTTGTGACCACAGCTTTAATGCTGGCGTGTATGGCACTGCTTGCTAAATTAGTGGGTGAGGTAAGTGTCCACTCTGCTCTGTAGGAGGCTGTCAGGAAAGATGCTGACAGGTTCTTTGTGTTTCATAATGACAAACTGCCTAATGCTTCAGACGGTGATTTTTACCCTTGAGAGGACTGTGCTTTTGCTATATTTACATAAACCTGCTGATTTGCTGAGAGTTGAAAAAGCAGAGGACCTTCTTTGCCTTGAGAATCTGCCTTCACGTTTTGGCTGACTTGCTTCTCCAGCTTAGCAAATACTCTGTTGTTTACAGATGGCACAATAGATCTTTGGACATGAAGCTACGCTGAGGTTGTGAGAAACAGCCAGAAATACCTCTGTTCAGTATCGTTGCCCAAATTACAGATTTTGTTGCTCTCTGTTAACAAGGATTTGAGGTCACTTAATCCTGTGATCCATTCCCAGACAGAGTTTGGATGTTAGAGAGTAAGTCTCAACCTAGACCCATGGTTTCATTTCTAGACATCCCTAGTAAAGACACATTAGTTATCATGTGTTGTTTGGAATAATTGATATTGATGGTAATAGCCTCACTCATTTTTCTGGCCCATTACAGGCATGCTGATTTGAAGATTTAAAAAATATATATACTTGCCCTGCAGAAACCCTTTGCTCAATTCTGGTAAATACGTGTTTTTATATGGGTAATTCTGAAAATGTGCATTATGCATTTAATGGATCGCATCAGCTTTGCGCGATCTTTCAGAACTGCTAGCTTTCTAATAAAAAAAAGAAGTATCTGCAGTACTTGGGGGCCATGAGAGATTTTCAGGTTGAGAATCATCGATCCTACTGACTAAAACCAATTTTATAACCAGCTTCAGACAACCCATGCACTCTGGTAAATTGCATGAAAATCTTGCCAAATCATTTTGGCTTTAAAATATTACTGGGCATATATTCCAACTGAGATTTTAACATTGCTCTTGACTACGTTCTTATCTTTCCCTTTTCAAATAAAGCACTATATTTTTGTGCTAACTACAAACATTTATATAAATTATTTTCTTAAATAGCTGCTTGATTAATAAGCCAAAGGGAAATACTTTTTATATGACAATTTGGCTTTAATTGAACCTTGTTTTGAATATTTTTAAGAGTAATATAAAATAGAATTTTTTTCTGTGAGACTTGAATTCTAAATTATGTTTATTTTTTGTTGGGTCATCCTAATATTTGTCAGAGGGTTGTAAAGAAAAGTTTGACTCTACAATAATTCATCATGCTTTGATTTTAAAAATGAATTAGACAAATCAGGTCAAAGCAATGTGTTTTTTTTCCCATTCCTATGGCAAGTTTTACATAGTGTGAAATATTTTTAGTTCTTATTACCCCAATCTTAGCCATTCTGTGTTTTACCACTATGTATGTAAAGTTTGTTTTTTTTTAATAGCCACCTTCCAGTGGCTTACAAAACTGTAAGTTTTGTCACTTAATTTTGCAGTGAGCTTCTCTGACTTTTTCATGTATTCGTTTCTAAGTACTAATAGAGATCCCTTGATGCACTCACCCATTTTACAGATTATTAGCCTTGTGTATTGGACTGTCTGTTATGAATTCATAGCTGTGGATTAGTTTGAGTTGCCATAATCGCTTTTTAAACAAAAAGAGGTGGCTTTTAATCTAATAAAAAGTAATAGTGGTAATTCCGTATGTCCGGTTGAGGATCTCTCTCACACTTACCCCTCATGGCAGAATTTCTCAGGTTAGGTGTGTGAGGCAGCTCCAGTACAACTGCTGAGATGTGTTTAGGCAAACAGATGTGCTTGGCTGCCCTTGACATACCAGCATGTTCCTTTCCTTCCTTGTCTAACAGAGCTACATCTTAGTGTATTTACAGGCAGTCCTTTTCCTGAATGTAACTTTGCAGTGGGAAATGAAAGAACATAGGTTCTCTTTCCTTTTTCTGGAAAGTTTTTTATATATAAGTTAGCTTTATGTCTCAGAGTAAGACGGTGTGTCATGATCCTATGGATTATTTAAAGTATATATAAATAAAGCTTTTCTTTGTGTAAAAAGAATAACATTATACATAGTCTTTGCTTTCTAAGCATCTCCCGTTTATTTCAGGTTGTTTTTTTTTTTTTTTTTAAAAAGACAGTTCCACTCTCACCCAGGCTGGAGTGCAGTGGCGTGATCTCAGCTCACTGCAGTCTCTACCTCCTGGGTTCAAGCGATCTGAGTAGCTGGGATGACAGGTGCATACCACCACACCCAGCTAATTTTTGTATTTTTAGTGGAGTTGGGGTTTCACCAGGTTGGCCAGGCTGGTCTTGAACTCCTGACCCCAGGTGATCCACCTGCATTGGCCTTATTTTTTATTTTTTATATTTTTTAACCCCCACACTAATGGCAGACATTAGTCGTTGGTGAGTACAGGAAAGGTAGAATTGAGTACATTCCTCTAAGTCTACAAGATTGATAGTAAATTGTTAGTGGACAGTGCAGACCACCTGACTGCCAAATAACTTGATAAGGAAAGTAAATTGTTAATGTTATGTAAAAGAAGGGAGGTATTGCCATTTAGTTACAGAGGAGCCATGAGAAGTTACTCCATATGGAACTGATAACTAATTCTAAGGTTGGTATGATCAGGGACTGGTAGAAGGAAAGAAGAAGGAGTTTTGCCGACTGGGAGCAGAGCTGGGATTTCTTGTAGTGAATGCAGCCTAGGGGAAGATGGGGTGTGGAGTGAGACCAGACCATTGAAGTATTTTTTGTCACTTGAGCCTCAAGAAGGTAGAAGCAGTTAATTAGAAAGGGACCTATTAGTTCTGAAGCCAGTGAGTCGTAGCTGTACGAGTTAAAGAATGAGGAAAGAAGTATGAAAAGTGGCTCAACAGTCAAAAGACAGGTTCATTTTGGAGAAGAAACCTGACAGGGGCTTCTCGCTGATTTTGGTCAGGAGCACTCTCTATTACAGACGAAGAGTATTACTTAAGGGTTTAGGGCAAGAGAGCTTATCACAGGCTTGGAATGTTTCTTGGTGGAGGAGAAGTTTATTGTGGGGTTGGAATGTTTCAGGGCTGACATCTCTCTAGCCAGAGGGGAAGTTATCTCTGGGCTGGCAGGTCTGTGGTCAGAGAGGGGTTTATCTTAGGGTTGGAATGTTTCTGGTTGGAGATATCAGTTGTGGTTTATGGTCATGATGTCATTAGCCATTAGGCTGATGCCCTTTGGGTTGGATTTAGGCAGTTTTTGATCAAGGGGAACTTTAAAGTGGCGGTGCTTGTCCAAGATGGTGATGCTCCTGCTCTGTCAGTAGCTAGGCTGTGATGTGTTAATGTCATGAAATATAGTATATAGGAAGCAACAGAAAGGAGAGGGCATGTTGAGTTGAGTAAGATGGGTAAATAATTGATGACCAGAGATTTGAAATGCTGGCAGTGGGTATAACAGGGACTGAAACACAGGAAACTAAGAACTTTGGGTTGTTCCAAAATTGCGTAATTTGGAGATACAGTTTTTATCTAGGGAATTGAGTTTCTTCTGTTTTTACTTGAATACCAAGGTAGGAGTATGAAAGAATGATCTACTGTGGTGGGAAGAATTCTCTTGCTTGTCCCTTAAGATGATTAGCATGTTAAGTTGATGTTGCCTGAATGCTGAAGCAGAGTTATTTAGCATCTGGGACCTTGGAACAAGATATAGGGAAAGCTTAGTCAACAGTTCATTCCTGAGCTACTGTTTTACATGGATTCAGGGATTAAATCTCTGTTGAGTCCGTCATTGAGTAGAGAATCAGTTGGGGAATTCTGAATGCCTAAATAGTTGTCATTGAGATTTCTTTTTCTGGAGTGCCTTTTGGGTAGGTACAAAGATCCTGATGTTCTGCAGAAAGGTTTTTGGAATGTCTCATTTGTGAGGACTTCTTGATCATCTTAGTGGGTCTGCTGGGGCTTGTGATGACTCCCTGTTGCTACTTCTGTGCTTTTTCTTGGCTCTCAACGCATACGACAAACGAGGCAGTAGAGGAAGTTGCCTGTGTTGTCAAGCATCTGAATTATTCTGAGACACACCCATTCTGAAGGGTCAAGAGGAAGTATAAAATGAGTGGCATTATGGGATGGGCATGGTGGTTTTTGCATGTAATTGCAGCACTTTAGGAGGCCGAGGCAGGGAGATAGCTTGAGCCCAAGAGTTTGAGACTAGCCTGGGCAACATAGTGAGGCCCTGTCTATGCAAAATGAGTGAATGAATGAGGCATTATGGTCACTCTTCCTAGATTTGATTGACTGTGACTTTACTTTTCAGTAAATAATACATAGACTTTCCTGTCCTAAGCTTTATGATGATCTCAGGTTGTGATATGGGGGTAGGAGGAGGTTACCTGTCTCTATAGCCACTGCTTTCCTTAAAATCATTGCTTTTTATTTAAGTGTCTTAACATGGCATTTTAAAAAGCAACCTTGGCCAAGCATGGTGGCTCATGCCTGTAATCCTGACACTTTGGGTGGCTGAGGTGGGAGGATTGCTTGAGCCCAGGAGTTGGAGACCAGCCAAAAAAAAAGAAAAAAAGCAATGCTTTACACTCCAGTCATTGAGAGCATCAAAAATTATTTTCCAACCACTGTCATGTCGAATGTAATTTAAGAAAGCACTCTTCTTCCCTGAAGAAAATGCAGCTTGATTTACTTTATTCCATCTCTGATTAGTGGCATTGGTTTTGTTTACAATTAGAAAATAAAATGTGTTTAGGGTACAATGTAATGGCAAATTGTCTCTAAGAGATTAGTTTTCTTTCTCTTTTTGGTTAGTTGAAAAGGTCATCGTAGTAGCATGTTCAAACTAGTCATTTTTGCATGTTTCACTTATTTCCTCACAAAATATTTATTACAAATATAGTAGCACGTGGCAAAGCCATTTCTCTTTTTTGAAGACATGTGAGCATCTATATGAATAAGATACTCAAGATTTCATCTTGATGTGTGATCTTGAGTGAGCAGTTTCTTTTATCTAAATGTCTTCATCTGAATATGGATAATCCTTTGGAATCCTCCCCTCCTTCTTCAGGGACTCTGAAGAAAATAATTTAGGCTTCATCAGGTTCTTTAAATTATTAGAAAAACAATCAGGAAGAACCAAAGGCCTGTTTTCCTTTAGCATAAAGATATTTGCAATTTAATATCATCTTTTGGAAAAAAAATTACAATAAAAGATATGTGCCTTGTCATTTATTTATTTATGCAGTGGCTTTATGGGCCCTGTCTTTGTTCCCTTAAAGATAAATGCCATTGTTTTAAAATTTCTTTTTCTTTTAAAGACTGTGTGTATATCGAGAGTCGGAGGCCAAACACACCGTATTTCATCTGTAGCATTCAAGACTTCAAACTGGTAAGCGTTTTTAATGTGCTGTTCACTCTGCTCTGTATTCTCTCTTTTTCCAGTTCCATTGGCTATCTCTTCTTATTGTTAGTCCATCGCTGTTGACGAGATTACCAGTTCACCTTTTGAGTGCTGACTGCCTTGTGGCGGTAGCACTGAAATGAGGGTTACTAGTTCCATCTTTTCAGCTTTGTAACACTTACTCTCATAATGCTAATATTGTAAACAGTATTTCTGAAGTTTTTATCCCTTTAGTAACTTTTGACAATTTCAGATAAATTCACTTGAATTTCTGAAGTAGCTTGTTTCTTCTCAGCCATTGTTAAGGGCCTGAAGTAAAGTAAATTCAGTAAATTGATGAATAGGGAAAATAATATAAATGGGTCAGAGAATAGTTTCCAATGGAAACCTGTCACATCCTTCAATATTTCGGCTGGTGTGGAGTGTGTTGAAATTGTTGTGGGGGTTTCCCGGGGTAGAGGTTGAAAGAAGTCTGGCTTGGGCACGATAAAGCTGTTATACTTTCTTTCCAGTTTCAGTGCCTGTGTTGCAGAAGTGAGGACGTAGCTACTGTACTTTCTCATTAAAAATTCTTCCTGAATATATAAGTGTTGATGTTCGTCATTATGAAATCACTTTTTTAGACCAGTGGTTCCCACACTTTAGGCTTTGGATCCCTGGATATCTGCAGAGATTTGGCAGAGGTCTGCAAATAAACATGCTAAGCTTTATATGAATAAATTGATCTCACATGTCTGGACAACAATTTTTCAGCCTGTTTTCAGTATGCTTTTATGATTTTTAAAAATTTCACTTATTTAAAAGCAGTACACAGTTAAGAACCACTATTTGTTGTTGTTTGAGACAGAGTCTTGCTTTGTCGCCCAGGCTGGAGTGCAGTGGTGCAGTCTTGGCTCACCGCAGCCTCTGCCTCCTGGGAACAAGCAATTCTCCTGCCTCAGCCTCCCGAATAGCTGGGATTACAGGTGTGTGCCAGTGCAGCCAGCTAATTTTGTTTGTATTTTTAGCAGAGACAGGATTTTGCCATGTTGGCCAGGCTGGTCTCCAACTTCTGACCTCAAGTGATTTGCCTGCTTTGGCCTCCCAGAGTGCTGGGATTACAAGTGAGAGCTACCACGCCTGTCAGGAACCAGTGTGTGTTTGTTATTTCCCTCAAACAATTGGCATTTGAAATACTACCGAAGTAGTATCATTTGGGAATCTTTTGAAACATTCTGATCTTACAAGGGATCCTAGTACTTGGAAGATTGTGAACCACTGTCTCTACTCTTAGGCGTAGAGAATTCCTAATTCCTTAGCTTTGTAGAGATGTGTATTGCGATCTGTGAATGCTCTTATTTCCAGCATCCTTTGTAATTTGACAATATTTGTGTTCTGACATATGTTGTCTGTGATATTTCAGTCTAAAAAATGTAGTTTGAAAAGATCTTTTTCTGCATCTCCTTTGTTTTTTTTTTTTTAATCATTTTTAATGGCCCAAGTACCAAATTAGTATATTCAGTAAACAAACAAAAACGCATGTTATTTATTTTTCTTTGTTAAAAAGTTATTGCTTAAGTTGTTGCATGCTTACTGTTTTAAGACAAAGTCAGATGTGCCATTTACTTCTAAGATGGATCTGTTCTTGATAGGTGGCTTTTAACTTTCCTGGTTGCATTGCAAGGTGGCCTTCCAGTTTAATCTTGTAAATCAGATGCTTTCTATCCAGTTTTTATGTCAATATGAATTTTTAGAAACCATTTTTAGAGGTCTTTGCTACTTATATCTTTCCTTCCAGAGTGTGTGTGTTTTTTTTTTAAACAGATACAGCACTGACACCTGAAATACGGGTGCAGCCTTACTCCTGAAGCGTTTTGATTTGGTAGTGGCTGCTGCTACTGCCCTTTTCCTGCCCACTGTCTTTGTGTGTGATTTTTACTAAACCAAACATCAGTGCACCATGAAAAATACATAGCTGTGAAATAAAATTGTAAATATTTTTATTTTACCTATTAGATCTTGAGCCCCCTTTGTACAGTTTTTTGCACGTTAGCAGGTGTCTTCCTGTTTGAACAGCATCTCTTATGAAATGCTGATTACAATGTGATAGTCGCTGTCCTGGGCAGAGATTCCTGCTGAGTTACAGTAATTGCTCAGGGTATTAACAGCAATAAAAGCTGAAGCTTCTGTTGTCAGTATTGGTCTAATACAACACATTAAAGCTGTCTACAAAAACAATATGGGAAGTAGGGTGCAGTATGTTTAGATACCTTTTTCTAAATCACACACTGCTGTTTCTCATGTTTTTGTTTGAGGTTCTGTATTCAGCACATCTTCATAGTTGTTGTGTAAGAATAACAGATGATGAAATATTTGCTCTGGGAATAAATATAGTTATTTCCACTTTCTTATTTTCTTGCTTCTCTGTACTTATTAAAAGATAATCAAATGGATGAAAATGATCAAGATTTTTTCTCCTTCAGTTTACTGAAGCTATAAGGGAAAAAGATGAGCAGAAGGAAATAAGCTTTGTTTCTCTGCAAGATTGTAAAAAGAAGAAGAAATTGAATTTGATTTTGCTCACAGCAGATAACATGACTAGTGGAGCAATGAAAGAAACAAAAACCGATAGCTTTGAAATGTTGAGTAATTACGTATTTTATCTTTTTAACAGTCATAAAATAAAAAGTTGGTTTGGGGTTGTAACTGAGAAGTGTATTTCATCGTTTATACTATAAATGAGAATCCCTTTGCCATGGTGAAATTTTGTGTATAAAGTACGTTTGGGCACTGTAAAAATAACTGGGTGAATGCCCTTTATGATATACATTGGTAGGTAAGATTACGATGGTAAAGACAACAAAAGCTAATGAGGTGAGGCATGGGGAGGAGGAGACATCTACCGCCAGTCACCGAGACTAGAATAATGGCAGTTTATTGAATCGAGGGCCTTGGGTCACATTTCATGAAATAGCTCTATATGAGGTAAGGAGAAGGGTCTTTGTATTTTATGTGGGGACTTGGATTGTCTTCTCAACTCTGCTGCTGCATTCCCTTAGAATCGGAGTCTGTGGTATAGAACACAGCTGCCTCTATGTCCTGATCCCTGTCTGTTGTCCTGCCAAACTATTAAACAGCCTCCCCTTTCACTCTCAAAAATGTCTGAATGTGGATGATAGGTTGTGTGGTTATCTTGCCTGTGGGGATAGGATCCATGGCTTCTGCTTTATTAATATTCAACCATCAAAACACATAGGGACACCACCGTCCTACCCTGGTAGGTGTATTTCGAGCCCACACTTCCACAGGGTAGGTGGAGGCTATGATAGTATCAAGTAATTAAGTTCCTAACTGTGCTGAGGTTTTAAAGGTAGTGAATTAGGTATTCTATTAGGAAGCTTTCATTCTCTTAGGAAGTATTCATTTGATTGGGCTTATTTACAAATGGAGAGGTCTGATTTTGTTTGAATGCGCTGACCCAAAGTATTTATGGAACAAGTAGTCAAAAGCAGGAGGTCAGGCAAGCAGAAGAGGCAGGGTAGAATTACGGACAGCGCGTACTTAGAAGCAGGAGAAAGAAGTATTGTTGATTAAAAAGGTTGCTTTGCATTGTAGATTTCTGAACTAAATAGTAAAATAGCTGGCGAAGTCTTTACTTAGCTTTTTGAAGGACTAGTAATATGGAATGATAATCTGTAATCCTTGTGGCCTGGCATGTAAAGATTAATTGAGCCAAATTTCATTTTTAGAATTTAGAGTTGAGAAACTGAGAGACTCAGGCAGTTAGTAGAGGGGAAAGGTAAATGGATAATTCAAGAATTACCCTTAATGTATCTGTAAAAATTAAAAATAAAAAAAGAATTACCTTAATGACGAGCAGGGTTAGGGCTGGCATAGGCAAGCTCACATGCTAGGGTAGGAAACTGGGAAAAGCGGAGGACAGAGAAGCTGTGGGGAGAGCAGCAGACTGCCAAGGGGAGTGCGTGCACAGCCATCTCTTCCTTGACTCTTCTGGGTCCCACTGCACTGATGTTCTTCCCATGGGATTCTTAGATTGTCCTGTTCGCTCTGAGTAAAGAGCTCTCACCTGGGCTAGCTTGAGTGTATCTTCATGAATTGCAAGGGAAAGAGCCTAGGTTAACATCTCCAACCCTTCTGCTGCCCTCTCATAGCTTTTATAGGTCACCATGTGACTTAGTTACTTTGAGGTTTTGTTCTGAAAGAGTCAGTATCATTGAGGAGCTTTATATCACAGAGTGCAAATAGGAATGTTTTGGCTATAATCAGGGCTTTCCACAGTCATTTACTGAATACCTGCTTTGTGTTCTTTATTGAACTCAGCACCTAAAGGGGGACTAAAGAAGTATAAAATATTGTTAATTCCCTCAGTGATCTTAGATTCTAAGTGGACAGACAACTTGTGGCATTATTGGATGTCAATCTTCTTTGGAGAACATTCCAAATAGGATTGACAAGAAGGGCATTCATTTTTAGTTCTAAAAGAAATGATTTCTTTGTGTGTTTACTACAAACAATAAAATCATATTTTTATATAAACCCAGGCATTAAGAAGTATAAGACAAATAATTTGCCATCTGGAAATAATCATGGAGTCTGAGAATGCTAACAAGGTCATTGAGAGAGTAATTTTCATTCAGTATAACACTGAAGAGTTCCTTGTATAGTAGTTCCCTGTAGCAGTTCCTACCTTTTCTTTATTCACGAATAAGCAAACAAACTGACTCCTGTAATATTCTCCATGGAAATTCAGTGTGGATTCTTGCATTGCCATCATTCATACAATAGAGGAAAACATGCTTTTGGTTTCCTAAAGTTACATAGGTGTTTCAGCTGTTACTTATACCAAATGAGTTTCTAGGTAGTATATGTAGCTATTACAAGTACTGTTTTGGGTTAATAACATTGATTCCTTTTGGTTCCTTAACTGTTCTATTAAAACTTAAATTGTCCTTAAAGTTAAGCCAGATACAGAGATTCCTTAGAGTTGGGGGTGATAGTTGGGAATGTTAAAGTGTTTCCAGGTTATGGTTAGCTGGGCTTGACATATTGTTACGGCTCCACATAGATGAGAATGCCGCTGTATCATTTGTGTCCCTAACAGCCTACCTTCTAAGTACTAGTTCTGAATGTGGAATAGCTAAGGATGCA
Source organism: Mandrillus leucophaeus (assembly GCF_000951045.1). Taxonomy (NCBI): domain Eukaryota; kingdom Metazoa; phylum Chordata; class Mammalia; order Primates; family Cercopithecidae; genus Mandrillus; species Mandrillus leucophaeus. Next base: position 3,373,074 of record NW_012098654.1, on the reverse strand, counting down.
TACTACTAGTTACCTTGAAGAATGCACATTTCCATTATTGCTGTGAATGTGGGGGCCAAGTTATTTATCATTTAATACCATATCCCTCTCGTTTCATTGTCAGATGTGAGCAGCTGGAGGAAAAACACTTGGAATTTCTCTCTGATCCCTGGTCTGTACTCACAAGTTGTTTGCTACTCATCACCCTTTATTCATGCCTTCCATGACAGTATAGCAGAAGGGCTGCAGAGAAATTAACTTCATCTTAGGATCCACTTGCCATTGAGATTGCCCTCCCTCCACCAAATTTATTTTCTTCAAAATGCGTTAAAAGTAACAAGAAGCTATTTCTCCTCCTTTGTAACAAAAACTTACTGAGGATGAGTAATTATGTCTTCTTTTCTTATTAGAACCATAGATGATGCTGGGAGGTATCAGATAGCAATTTCATTACACACACTCTTTGTGCACACATTCAAGTGTACACATAGTGACTTAATTATCAGACTTATGCATTATCTACCGCAGTTCTTTAATCCCAGCTTGGCTGTTACCACTTAGCACAGAAGATGTAGTGTATGGACATTCACGGAATGGGCATTCGTTTAATAGGAGGTAAATCTTGTATTAGAGCCCTTTTTTGGTGGGGGGTGGGCAGGAAGTCCACATAATTCGAACATGGCTAATTCAGAATTTAGGGTCTGTTATTCTGGGATTGAGATGAGGGATGATAGATTGCCCAGGTTCAGAGTTCAGACTTCGACATGAGGTTGTCTGAGTTCACATACTCCTTCCATCACTTGCCATCTTTCATGACCTTGGGAAATACACTTAACCCTCTTAACTTTCTTTATTTACCTGTGAAGTTGGGATATAAAGTACCTACCGGGCCGGGCGCGGTGGCTCACGCCTGTAATCCCAACACTTTGGGAGGCCGAGGCGGGTGGCTCACGAGGTCAGGAGATCGAGACCATCCTGGCTAACACAGTGAAACCCCGTCTCCACTAAAATTACAAAAAATTAGCCAGGCGTGTTGGCAGGTGCCTGTAGTCCCACCTACTCGGGAGGCTGAGGCAGGAGAATTGCTTGAACCTGGGAGGCGGAGGTTGCAGTGAGCCGAGATCGCACCACTGCACTCCAGCCTGGGTGACAGAGCAAGACTCTGTCTCAAAAATAAAAAAATAAAAAATAAATAAAAAAAAATAAAAAAAAATAAAGTACCTACCTTGTCAAGCAGATTGTTTTTAAATTAAAAGGTCAAACTTACAAAGTGTCCAGTGCCCCCATAGAATGACACTGATTGTGATGTTGGTGTTTAGTTGGTACCTTAGGTTTATGCTTTTTATTCACTGATGTATATATTGTGTACATATATAGCACATTGGCTGGCGGTAATGTCCCCAGTAAGTATTTACTGAATGCTGAATGAAGTAACATTTAAGTGGAATAAATTCACTGGATAAGTATTTTTTAAAAACTTTAGTAATAGTTATTTGATAACAGTGCACACATCAACAACAAATTAACATTCTCTTAAACCAAAGAAGTCTACTCACTTACCTTTTGTTAGCCTGCAGGGTGTAATGTATAGAAATAATAAAACTCTATTTCTTTTAAAATACTTGAAGAAAATTCAGTTTCTTGTTTTCTTTAGGAATTTGAATGAATGTAGCCTAAGTCATAACATTTTTAAAGCATTGTTATATTGTTTTGAGTTTTCCATATGACTGACTTTCAGTAAAGATAAATGAGGGCCTAGTATACATGTGAACCTCCCAGAAAAGGCCAACTGTTATGAAAAATGCCTTATGTTATGATGATTTGTTTCTGTGTGGCACATCAGTTGTTTCTGGTTTTGTTTTTGACAGTCCTTCAAGGTAGGCCTGCAAAATTGAGTATTTCTATAGCTCCTTCTTCTCTCTACTTTCTTGGCTTGTGCCGTATAAAAAGGTCAGTATCACCCAGTTATGCATTTGTGACTTGTTGGGTAGTGTTGGACAATGAAGTAAAAACTTTCCATTAAAGTTCATTATCAAGTATTTTCAGCTATTATATCCAAGGACCAAGTGGCCTTTTCACATATAAATTTGTAATTTCTAATTTTGTTTAATTCTTAAGAGGCAAGAGGTAGGATGGAATTCTTTTTTTTGGAGACAGAGTTTCACTCTTGTCACCCAGGTTGGAGTGCAGTGGTGCAATCTCAGTTCATTGCAACCTCCGCCTCCAGGTTCAAGCTATTCTCCTGCCTTAGCCTCCCAAGTAGCTGGAATTACAGGCACCTGCCACCACCCCCTGCTGTGTTTTTGTATTCTTAGTAGAGACGGGGTTTCACTAGGTTGGCCAGGCTGGTCTTGAACTCCTGACCTCATGATCTGCTCGCCTCGGCCTCCCAAAGTGTTGGGATTACAGGCGTGAGCCACCGCACTAGGCAAGATGGAATTCTGTAGCCCTGAGTTTGGTGCAGTTGGTCAGAGGAGGTTGTATATCTATACTGCCCCTCCTGCCATAATTATGGAGTAATGATGTTGAAAGTTTTTTGAACCACCACATCCTTTTTGCATGATATTGATGTCAACCTCTAAATGGACAGAGTGGTATTAACGTAAGTGGAAATCAAAATGACGCCTTGGGAATAAATAATCTCAGCATTTTATTGGCCCCATTTTCTGAGCTTCCCAGCAATTTGTCTTCACTCATGGCTGCCAGTCAGGATAGGGTACTTGGGATTTTAAGTTTTAGTGTTTAGCTACTACTGTGAGATTGGGTAATTCATTTTCTTCTAATTTACTTGGATCGAGGAACTCTAAGAAACTATTGAAAAAGTTTTGTTTAATTATATGTGTTTCCATAAAATATATTTCTGAAAATGTTATTTACTAAAATTGTTATCTATATGTGAAATTTTTTTCAATGCAGAAAACTCTAGGTATTCTAATTTTAAAGGAGCTTAAGAAAGGTTGAGACAATCTGATACTTGCAGCAATCTACTGTGCAAGAATATTGGTAAAGTCTTGTTCAAACTTAATTCTTTTCAATTGGAAATTTGTAATTCGTATGTATGTATGTATGGATGCCTGTATTAAGAACCAACTCAATAGTCCAAGAAAAACCTATTAGAAGTACTAAAAAAACTAGGGAAACAGATGCTGTCAACGTTTTCTCATTTCGTATGTAAGAACAATGACTTGTTTTGGAAAAAAAAAATGCCTTTTTAAAATGCGTAAAATGTTTTAATAATTACTTGAACTATTTGCATGCTTAAAATAATGCAGAAGTGTTTGGAAATGCTTTACCAGGTGTTTTTGATTTAAAACCCTTAATTTGAATGTAAGGATTTGAGTGGTTTGGGCAGTCGTATTCCTAGTGGAAGAGATTAACCAGAAGTCCATTTTTATTTTGATGCTTCTGGCAAAAATTATTGAATATGCTGTACATTCAGGTGCACAGTTGAATCTTTAATTTGGAGTTTGCAGTGTTGGGGATGGCGGGGAGAAGGTGTGTGGTGAGAAGGTTATGACTACGGACACTCTGTCAGCTACACTATCACTGAGGCCGTGAGATCAGAGCCTGACTGCACAGACATTTTAGTGTAGATCTCAGGATGTACTCTAGATGGTAATCTTTAGGAAAAAAAAAGAAAATGATCATGATAAAACATTCTGAACATTAGCTTGTTTTCCTGGTATTTGTTTTGTGTGTGTGTATGTGTGTGTGTGTGTGGAGGGAGCTTAAGAGACTTACAAAAATAAATAGTTAATGAAATATATTAAAATCTTTGTTTACAGAAAGTTGTTACTCTTTGTTTTTCAAAGGGAATTATATGTAACAGGACACCCTAATAATGATTTAATATTAAAAGGTTGTTCACCTGTAATTTTTAGACAAACGTAAGACAGGTTCTTACATAAGTATTGGGATTTTATGGATTTTTTTAGTTCATTCCAAACCACATGAAGTTGGTTTAAAAAATGTTATGTACTCTCTAAAATATTTGAAAAGGAACGTATTCAAACTGTTATCTGAGGTGTACTGCGCTAGCTTTCAGAAGTTGTTCTGTATTTTTTTTTTCCCTGGTTTTTAAATGTTTTCAAAGTTAATTTTAAAAAGGACACGTGATACATACTAAACTAGTTTTGCCTATAAAAATAAGTAATGTCTTTCTGGAACTTTATGCTCTGTACCTGTTTATTATACTCACCTTGTGGGCGTTTGGAGAAAATTATAACTCATGCGATTATTGTCTTTTTCCCTCTGTTTTGGGGCCTTTGTCTGTTTACTTTGCCTTCAGCTTTACACAGTTAAATTTGAACTTTGAGAAAATGGCAGGGCCTTTCGTTGGCCACGCAAATGCCCTATTTCCTTATTAAGTACATGTCTTATGCCTCTAGCTTCTGTCATTAGAAACTCTTCTGAAAGCTCAGTTTGTCCACTTGTGATTCATTTTACGGTTGTGTTTATCTGACGCCATTGCATTTCTGTTTTTATTATAAGCATAGCATGTTGCTGTTAACTGTGCTTTGGCACTATCTCACATCTTAACTTGGTTATTTTGAGGGGCACACACCATACTGCTTTATGATAGGACCTGGATTAAAGTGTAGAGCCAGAAGGGTCATATGTTTGTTCACACTGAAATAAGGTAACAGCTTTGATTAAGGCAAAAAGGTTAACTTTAGTGGTAGAACAAATTATCTGAGGTTTCAGAGGTCATCTGCTAAAGAGTTTTTGCAGATACCGACTTGTGTGCTGCGTGCCCCTAATAACCAGGGCATGATGGAGCATTGGGCACGTTAACTTAAAACTGTTTTCTTTTTTAGGTCCACAACTCCCAGGCCTGTTGCAGATCTCCAACTCCTGCTTTGTGTGACCCCCCAGCATGCTCTCTGCCGGTGGCATCACAGCCACCACAGCATCTTTCTGAAGCCGGGAGAGGGCCTGTAGGGGTAAGGAGAATCCCGTTTTTAAAAGCTATCAGTATTTTATATCCCATAGGGTATAAAATAGGAATATTACCTCCCTCCCCAGAGCCCCTTTTAAAATGTGCTGTATTATATGTGTTTTTAAAGGAGTAACAAGTACATGCACAGAGGAAGCAAAATACGGGACTTGCCTTACCCCTCTAGGACAGTTCCAGAAGTTAGCGGGGTTTGGTGGAAGGGTATTTTGGCACCAGCAGAGAGCATGCTGGGCTGCTGCAAGGAGCAGGAGCTGGCAATCAGCAGCGAGTATGGATGTTGGCAACTGAAATGGGGAAAAAAGGGGGTAAGTGTGAGTTCAAGTGTGGAATGTGCGTTTCCCCAGGCTCATTGGGACTCATGGCCCACCAATCTAAACTATTTTGGGTGTTGTCTTCTTGGGTGACGTTTTGTAGAGTATTGCTCAGACATAGCGAGGCTTTTCTCCAGTGCTAAATATAGAATAAGCACGTTAAGAGGCTTGGGTCGGGCTGTAGCTATACTTCTTACAGCTATCCCTTGGTTATTCCTCTGTTACTAGTGGTGGTCCCGAGGGATGTGTAAGAGGCAGCATGATGAAGTATCTTTAGTGCTTTATCCCTTAAAGCACAGGAACCCGTGTGGGTGATCACAGGGGTTATTATCGTGTAGTGCACCCCCTTTTTAGGAAAGTTCACACTTGTCTTCCTTTTCCTTCCTTTAATGGTAGGACTTAATGGAGAATTTAATGGTAATGTTTTCTGAAAGTCGAGTATTTATTATTCTGAATGACTACTGGGTTAATAGGAAAGAAGTGTAGTTTTAGTTAAGCATTGAAGTCAGTGTAAAGAAGTGACTGTGGCACCCCAGTTCATACTGAATTAGCAAATGATACAAGAGGATAGCAAGGTCTCTCACACTTAGACACACACAATGCAAGATACTGTCAATATATGGTGAATTGTTCAGTTGCAGTGTAGAATATTAGTATCTTGGGGCAAAGAGAAGAAAGTGCTCCAGATGGGCTGTGGCTCTTGGGAAAGTTCTGTGAAGGTGGGTAGGTTTTGAGGAGCTGGGTATATTTTTCACACATCAATAAGAAGTGGATAGGCTGAGTGTAGCAGCCTTCCAGGTGTACATGGCAGCCTGTCCTTATAAGCAACGCAGGCAGTGAGGCTGACGAGTCTGGGAGTTGTGAGAAGATGACCCGCAGGACGTCACTGAAGAGCACAGGTTAGTAGATTTTGGGAGGCAGATGTGGAGATATAAAATGGGGCTAGATTATAGAGTATCTTCAGGGTTAGCAAAGTTAAGATTTTATGTCATAGGCAGTAGAGAGCTTGTGTAAGCTTTTTTATTCTAGGCAAGCCAACTTGCAGACCACTGCTTAAGAAGATTGACTGCAGCAGTTTGCAGTGTGGAACGGGGAAAGATGGTGAAAGTTCCAAGTAGGAGGCTAGGGCTGCCATTCATGGGTAAGAAAAATGAAGAGGACCAAGACAGTAGAGATGATATATTGATAATTGTAACCAAATCAGGAGTAATTGTTGCAACAGCATAACATGTTTACATATTTGCTGATATAATTACTCAAGGGTCATACCAAAAAAGGGGATAGGGGTTTCACATTGTGGAAACCTTGGAATTCTTGAAATAATAGCCATTTACGGTAGAAGAGAGAACCCAGTGTAGTGTAGATAAAAGTCTAATTTTAATTCCCAGAGAAAGACTGACGTCTTAAGGGACAAATTAGTAGATTCCCAGTGTGACTACCTACTTTTAAAGCTTCAGCCTTTACCAGTTACCAATATGTCTTATTTACTGATATGTCTTATTTCCACATATATCTAAAAAGCAGGTTTTATCTTTCAGGCTGATATTTTCTTAACCAATGTGGATGCTATTATTAATACTTTTATTTAGTGTAATACTCAACAGGATTTGCTGAATGGATTTTAAGTCTTCCCCAAAATAACATTAATTTTTTTGTAAACTTTTTATATTAGAATTAATGATGACTAGTATTTAATTTTTAGCAATAAAAATATTTGTGTCTACTGATGATTTAAATAAGTTCATGACTGGTGGAGCACTTGGGTACATTACATGTAGGTGTGAGAGATTCTGTAGTGAGAGGACAAATCATCTTTTAGTCAAGATGATGGTACATAAAACTAACTGTATTGATTGTTCTTTAATGATGCTTTGTGCTGCCAAAGTCATTTGAGCTGGATCTGAATCAGAGCCAGTTGGCAAAGCTTCCCCATATGTGGAGCTCTCATAAATCCTGCAGGCACACAGACCTAATACAGTGTAATGAGAGAGCTGCTGGGAGAAGAAATTGATTACAGGGTTGCAGACAATATCATTAACATTTCTTGCCGTGATACACCAGATGTCTTCCCTAATAGACTATTTTTGTTAATTTAGTTTTTATAGGATAGCATTGATTGCATCATAATTTAACTTTCTTTGCATATTCAGGTATATGTGATCTGTGTTTCTACACTAATGATGGAATAAACTCATCAGATTTAATTTTGTAAGTTTTAACTTATCTGTTCATTTTTCTATCTGCTAGAGAGACAACATTTTTACTTGTACTGATAATCTGTTAGCTTGGATGTTTTCTAGTAAAAAGTACTGTGTTCAGTGGTGGGGAGGGAGTAGTGAGGGAGGTAAGAAGGCAAAGATAACATTACCCAGAACCTCCCTCAACTGGTCAGAAATGATTCTACCCACCAGCGGATTTACATAGAAACCACATGGCACCATGACAGAGGCTCTAGCCAAGGCAGGAAAGTTGCAACCTTTCAAGGGGACTTACATGCACATTTATCTTCATTGTCACGGTTGTGGCTCTGCAGGACAGGACTCCTGTTGGCTGCACCCATCCTGTTCCTCACTAGAAGATCAAGGACTAGTGAGGATATTAGTTAGTTAGCATTTTAATTCTTTTAGCCATATCTTTTTGTGTGTTTGACCTCTGTTGGGTGGTTAACACACATAATTAGGATAGTATTGTGGGGGTGGTTTGAACTGTTTTATTTGAGTAGTGTTTTGTTTTGTTTTGTTTTTGTTTTTGTTTTGAGACAGAGTGTCACTCCGTCACGCAGGCTGGGGTGCAATGGCATGATCTTGGCTCACTGCAACCTCCACCTCTTGGGTTTAAGCGATTCTCCTGCTTCAGCCTCCTGAGTAGCTGGGATTACAGGTGTGGGCTACCACACCCGGCTAGTTTTTGTGTTTTTAGTAGAGACAGTGTTTTGCCTTGTTGGCCAGGCTGGTCTTGAACTCGTGACCTCAAGTAATCCTCTCATCTTGGCCTCCCAAAGTGTTGGGATTACAGGTGTGAGCCACTGTCCCTGGCTCTGTATGTTTTGTTGTTGTTGTTTTTTGAGACAGAGTCTTGCTCTGTCACCCAGGCTGGAGTGCAGTGGCACGATCTCGGCTCACTGCAACCTCTGCCTCCCAGGTTCAAGCAATTCTCCTGCCTCAGCCTCCTGAGTAGCTGGAACTATAGGTGCATTCCACCACACCAGGCTAATTTTTTTTTTTTTTGTATTTTTAATAGAGATGGGGTTTCACCATGTTAGCCAGTATGCTCTTGACCTCCTGACCTTGTGATCCACCCACCTCGGCCTCCCAAAGTGTTGGGATTACAAGTGTGAGCTACCATGCCTGGAGTGTGTGTGTGTTTTTTTTAATCATTGTTTTTGTTGTGCATTTTCCTTTAGGGAACGTTTTTTCTTTTGACGTGTTTCTTGGTAACATAGGATATGTTAATTAACCTTTCTAACTCTTAGTTTTCTCACTTGTTGTATGGGTATAATACTACTATCTATGACAAAGGGTTGCAAAAATTAAATAAAATAATTCATTAAATTTCTTAGCACCGTACTTAGCATATAGCAAGCATACATTAAGCATTATCTATTATCCTATAAGACTTGAATTTTACAAATTCTGGTCTGTTCTCTTTTCTTTTCTTTTTTTCTTTTTCTTTTTCTTTTCTTCTTTGACGGACTCTCGCTCTGTTGCCCAGGCTGGAGTGCAATGGCGCGGTCTTAGCTCATTGTGCCTCCGCCTCCCGGGTTCAAGTGATTCTCCTGCCTTTGCCTCCAGAGTAGCTGGGATTACAGGTGTCTGCCACCATGCCTGGCTAATTTTTGTATTTTTAGTAGAGACAGAGTTTCACCATGTTGGCCAGGCTGGTCTCGAACTGCTGACCTTGTGATCTGCCCGCCTCGGCCTCCCAAAGTGCTGGGATTACAGGCGTGAGCCACTGCGCCCGGCCCAAATTCTCGTCATTCTTAATCTGAAATCCATAAAGTCTTTGAGTTTTAGAGGGTCTGAACATCCTGAAATTGCTAGCAAAGTCTCCTATATATGTGCATTTTTCTGGAAAGAGGATCTATACTTTTTGACTATGGATGCCTATCAGTAGATTGCTTAGGTGTTGAAAATAATTTAAAAGTTAAGATTAAAAACAGTGAAGGTTCTGCTGTTTGTCATTTAAAACCTCAAATCAGCCCAGGCATGATGGCTCACGTCTGTAATCCCCGCACTTTGGGAGGCTGGGGCAGGTGGGTCACTTGAGCTCAGGAGTTCAAGACCAGCCTGGGCAACATGATGAAATCACATCTCTACAAAAAAATTAAAAATTATCTGGGTGTGGTGGCATATGTCTGCAGTCCCAGCTACTCAGGAGGCTGAGGTGGGAGGCTTGATTGAACTCAATTGTTCAGAACTCAGTCAAACCAGTGTTAAAAGAGTTATTTTTACTTAAGTAAGGCATTTATCATTAGTAAGTATCACTTCTAACATTAGTGCTTTTCATGCTTGATACTGTAGTACCATTTAAGAATTAAAAATGAAAATTTATTATAAAGTGCTTTTTTAGAAATGCTGATTGTATTATATTTGTTACCTACTTGTTGCTTAGAAAGAACTCCAATCTGGTTACTTTTTTAGTGGTGCAGAAGTTTCTTGAGGTTATATTACTTTTTCATTATTTACTGTGGCTTCTCTGCTTTGGCATACTTCCCCATTAAGTGTGCCAAAAATAACCATTGATAAAGATCACGAGAGATTGCTTTTTATATTTGATTTTAGTGAAAGATACTAAGACGGCTGGATTTTCAGAAGAACTGCTAATACAAATGTTGGGATTAATCCAGCTACCCTAAATGAAAGATGATTACTAGTTGTCGACTTATAATGTAACAAATTAAGAAAATTCTGAAAGCACCCAACTGACCTATAATGACAAGGCTGACTGCTACCAGCATCAGAGAACCCGGCTGGGCCCGCTTTCCTTTCACCCGGAGCAGTGTTGTGTCTGCTTCCCCATCAAAGCTAATTGTCAGTTAATTTATTCTTTTTTTTTGAGACAGGGTCTTGCTCTGTTGCCCAGCCTGGAAAGCAGTGGTGTGGTCTCAGCTCACTGCAGCCTCCACCT
>NW_012098654.1:3361516-3362040 GCF_000951045.1 Mandrillus leucophaeus | reverse complement strand
AAAAAAAAAAAAAAAAAAGACTGTCTTTTCATCATATTCATCATCTTTTTTCTAAAAGGGGCATCAAGCCCTATTTTTAGATCACAAATATCAATAACCCTATGCTTTTATAACTGCCTACGATTTAAACAGCTTTTTGTTACCATAGGCATATATTAGATTTAATGATCCTTTGCAAGTTTTATTCAGCTTCTTGTTCTTTCAGGGATAGTGCATTGCTCTCTTTTGCTTAGAGGCACTGTTAGGACTTAAGCCTTGCTTTTCTTGGGCTGTTTCATGTTTTGGAGTTTTTTTTGTTTGTTTTACAGACAGGGTCTCACTCTGTCACCCAGGTAGGAGTGTAATGGTGCCATTCTGGCTCACTGCAGCCCCGACCTCCTGGGCTCAGGTGATTCTCCTTTCTCAGCTTCTCAAATAGCTAGGACTATAGGTGCGTGCTACCTAAAATTTAAAAAATTTTAAAATTTTTGTAGCGATAGGGTCTCCCTGTGTTGCCCAGGCTGGTCTTGAACTCCTGGCCTCAA
>NW_012098654.1:3358504-3360711 GCF_000951045.1 Mandrillus leucophaeus | reverse complement strand
TGAGGCAGGAGGATTGCCTGAACTCAGAAGTTCAAGGTTACATTGAGCCGAGATTACGCCTCTGCACTCCAGCCTCGACGACAGAGCGAGACTCCATCTCAAAAAAAAAAAAAAAAAAGAGAGAGAGAGAGAGAAAGAAAAAAAAGAAGTCTAAACAAATATGCGGGGCTTATTCTAGGCTTTACAAATTCTCCGGAATATTTTTAGCAATGGAATTGCCAAAGGCATTTCTGGCCATGGAAGTAAGCTTGTGGTTTTATTTAATCTAACTTTGTTTTTAGGATATCATACTATTTTTTGATGGGAATTTTTTTTTTTTTTTTTTTAAGACAGGGTCTCTCCCTCTGTTGCCCAGGCTGGAGTGCAGTGGCCTGATCATGGCTCACTGCAGCCTCGACCTCCCAGTCAGATGATCCTCCCACCTCAGCCTCCTGAGTAGCTGGTAATACAGGCGCCTGCCACCATACCCAGCTAATTTTTAAATTTTTTGTAGAGACGGGGCTTTGCCACGTTGCCCGGACTGGTCTCGAACTCTTACGCTCAAGGAATTTGCCTGCCTCAGCCTCCAAAAGGGTTAGGGTTACAGGTGTGAGCCACTGCGTCTGGCCGGCAATATCTTCTGTAATTATCAAGGCCTTCAGTGGAAGAAGAGATGGTACTCTTTCCCAAGGATATTAAACGTTTCTAAGGACTGGAGTGAAGTTTAAGTAATATACTTAAAGTTAATTCTTTTTTAGAGTCTGCATAAATTATTATGCCTGGTGCCTGGAAGTTGCATTTTCAATTCTTATCTTTGATCTTATGTTTTACGATTAGATCGTATCAGATACTTTGCCCATCCCCTTAAAATCAATGTATTTTTTCCCTTTTATCCCAAAATGTATTCTCTAAAGGAAAATTTGAGAATAGAAAATCTTAGATTTTCAGCCTGTAAATAGCTTTTGTGTTCTTTTTTAGGAACTAGTAACCTATTTTCAAGAAACATGCTGTCTAAAAGGACAGAAGGGCGTGTGTTTCCATCATGCTAGCTGATTTAGTTACTCTATTCCTCCCACCTTTCGGCTTTTCCCTCCTCATCCCATTGACATTCTTAGTGAGGTAAGGAAAAAGGCCTATGTTTTAGCTTGATTAAAATTTAATAGCTGAAGTAACCAAAACATTCATAAACTGAGGAGCTTGAAACTGCTTACAGATTTAATTTTTCTCTGGAGTATCCTAAATATTTATTCCTTGGTAATTTTTTGAAATATGTATATTAGTACACCTAGCCATTAGTAAATTTTAGTTATAGCTTTCCTTCCTTTCACTTAAATTTCCTGGAACATAAATTGGGAAATTTTTAAAATTTAGAATCTGTTTTGAATTTTTTGAGGTGACAGCCGCATAGATGTTAAAAGTAGATAGAATTTTTAAATATTGAAAATAGAAATCATATTAAAAATATAATGTTCTTTGTCACCTGTATCTGGAAGTTTGAAAGGTCATGTCATTTCAACCCTATTAGATGGTAATTGGTGGAAAATAGTTGGATAGTAGCTTCACCTATGTAATGTAAAACTTTGATGTTGGCTGGGTGTGGTAACCTATACCTGTAATCTCAGCACTTTGGGAGGCCAAGACTGGAGGATTGCTTGAACCTAGGGGCTTGAGACCAGCCTGGGCAACAAAGTAAGACCTTGTTTCTACAAAAAATTCAAAAATTATCTGCTACTTGTGGGGCTGAGGTGGAAGGATCGTTTGAGCCCAGGAGGCTGAGGCTACACTGCGCTGTAATCATGCCACTGTATTCCATCCTGGGTGACAGAATGAGACTCTGTCTCAAAATAAATAAATAAATAAATAAAGTTTGGTGTTAACATAAATTTGTTTTATGCTGCCAGTAATACAAATAGATCTATTTTTTCACTTAAAAATTTTTTTTTTTTAATTTGGAGACAGGGTCTTGCTCTGTTGCCCAGGCTAGAGTGCAGTGGCATGATTTCGACTCACTGCAACCTCTGCCTCCTGGGTTCAAGTGATTCTCCTGCCTCAGCCCCCTGAGTAGCTGGATTACAGTCATGTGCCACCACACCTGTCTAATTTTTGTATTTTTAGTAGAGATGGAGTTTCACCACGTTGGCCAGGGTGGTCTCGAACTCCTGACCTCAGGTGGTCTACCCGCCTTGGCCTCCCAATCCAATCACGCTGGGATTACAGGTGTGAGCCTC
>NW_012098654.1:3352060-3353714 GCF_000951045.1 Mandrillus leucophaeus | reverse complement strand
CCTCTCCTCTCCACCTTCCACTTCCAGTCATCTCTTGCTTCTGCCTGAGAGGCGCTGTCAGCCAGCATTGTTCTCACATCATGCCTCTGTATGTGTCTGTCCTCTTAGCTAGATTAAGAGAAGGGGCTGTGTTTCATTCACCTTTTTGTTCCCAGTGTCTGGAACAGTTCCTGGCTCTGAGAAGTTGCCCCCTATCCATTGTGTTGATAGTTTGTTTTAATTACAAGACAGAAAAGTCACATTGATTTTTTTTTTTTAATCAGATGAAGAAAGATTTCTTTTAAACAAATAAATTAAATCATGGGACTGTTAACACAAACGATAGCACTTAATACCGTCAAGAGAAAGATTGGCCAATACTAGCCAGAAAAATCTGCTGTGTGTAAGTTTTTTTGTTTTTGTTTTTTAAAAAGGAAGTGACTGTTGGGTGTCTCTCCACCTTGCTTTCTACCTTCCATATAAAGGAGAGGGGCACGGAACCAAACGAGTATTCCTGGCTGTAGTTTTAGTAATTTTAGCGAGCGACATCAGTATATAACTCAAGTTTAGGTTTTTTTTTTTCTTCTTCTTCTTTTTTTTTTTCCTGAACTGTTGAAATTCTTACGGGCTTCTATAACTTATAAAACTTATACATTATGTATACATGAATATAAATTTTCCAGTGAACATAGCATGAGGCTGTTTTATTACATTTTGCTTTTCATTTCTTTTTTTCTTATTTTTTTTGAGACAGAGTCTCGCTCTGTCACCATGCGGGAGTGCATTGGCGCAATCTCGGCTCACTGCAACCTCCACCTCCCAGGTTCAAGTGATTCTCCTGTTTCAGCCTCCCGAGGAGCTGGGACTATAGGCGCTCACCACCATGCCTGGCTGATTTTTTGTATTTTTAGTAGAGACGGGGTTTCACCATGTTGGCCAGGATGGTCTCGATCTGTTGACCTCGTGATCCACCCATCTTGTACTCCCAAAGTGCTAGGATTACAGGGGTGAGCCACTGCACCCAGCCTGCTTTTCATTTCTTTATGTCTGGCCTGTAATGCTGATTTTTGGCCTTTTGCATTTTTATTAGAAGTGTACTGTGCTTTTTACAACAGGTAAATGATTGCCACACGAGGGGTGCGCTTTTGTTTTGAGGCCGCTGCCTTTGGTTGCAGCCTGCAGACAGTGAAGTTTCTCGATGCCTGATTAGAATGGAGAGCGCTGCTGCACTGCAACAGGGCCTTGTAACGATGGATAGTTTGGATGGAAAGGCAGAAGGACCTACGAAGGCAGCTGTCAAATGCCTTTGGTCCTCTCTAATAGAAGTGTGTGTCTGTGTGTGTGTGTGTGTGTGTGTGTGTGTGTGTGTGTGTGTGATGACCTTGGACGCGAAGGCAGTTGGGATTAAGGTATCTTGATCCAAAAGATCATGGAAGGATGTTTGGGAATAACATCTTAAGGCAAATTACCAGCATAAATGGTTGCTCCCACCTCCCACTCTCAGTCTGTCACCATAATGACATCCACTGTCACGTGGTCTGTACCCCCCGCTCCCTGGAAGGGAGTACTAATTATTCACAGCAGCAGTGATAATGGATAGTCGGGTAGTGTAACTGGATTGGGGAACAGTCTCTCAGGATGTAGTTTGGTTTGTACTTGAATTAAAAAGTACTGG
>NW_012098654.1:3337760-3350145 GCF_000951045.1 Mandrillus leucophaeus | reverse complement strand
GCACTCCAACCTGGGGGACAGAGCGAGACTCTGTCTCGGGGGAAAGAAGAAAAGTTGGGAAAGAGTCGATTTGTCCTGTTTTTCAAGGGAATAAATGTAGATTTTACTTTACTGCAATTAGTTAGAGACATTGTATGTTGACTGACGAGATTTTGTGGTACAATTTCCCATTGATCCATGAGGATTACAAATAATTATCAGCTGTATGGGTGGCAAACACTTTTCTTGAGATTTTTCTTAAGTAGGATAAACCTCAATTCCAAGCGTCACAGATTTTCTTGAAGGAGAAACTCTGCCTTACAGTTTAGCACAGAAGTAGGTGTTTCATGTAGTAGTGGAAGGGTTTAGAATTTGTTGTGTGGCCAGTTGTTTGGACTTCAGAATGCATTTCTCTATGAACATAAACAGGTTTTTTTTTTTTTGTTTTTTGTCAAGTTGGTAAATGCTGGTTTGAGTTTGTAATGTAGTGAAACACAGAAAGATCCTTCCTTTATTGCTCACCTTACAGATACATGGACTTTCTTCCTTCCTTTGTTTGTTTCTTTTTTTTTTTTTTCAGTCCTCAACTTGCTATTGCCTGGTACCTCCTCTTCCCCCACAACGAAACAAAATTGAAAACCACCCGACCTCCTCTGTGAGGAGATGGAGCTCTGCCTCTGCCCTCCTTTCAGAGGCCTCTGCCTCATCCTTTTCCATTTCCTATCCCACCTCTACCTCTTAACATGTCTCAACCTGTTATCTATTCTTTTTGGTTTTTGTCTTTAACTTTCTATTTGAGAATAATTTCAGACTTACAGAGAAGTTGAAAGAGTAGTTCAGGGAACTGCAGTATACCCTTCCCCCAGATCATGGAGGTAGTTAAAAAACCTCAGGTTTTTCCTGTTAAAATCATAGCATCAGTTTGAATCATGTTGGTTACACATTGACTAGTTGTACGATCAGGTGACTTAATCTTTCAGAGTCCCACTGTCTTCACATGTAAGATGAGAATACTGATTCACTTGTTCCGGAGTCAAACCCAGGAATCCATACTCCTTTCAAGCACTTCTCAAGAGATTCTGATGGGCGGCCAGCATTAGCAAATGAAGACTTGTCCCCAACTCCAGTAACCAGTGTAAAAGCAAATCTGATCTTGTCCTTTGCAGGATATAGAACTTTTTCTTCTTTTTTTTTTGAGACAGGGTCTTGCTTTGTCACCCACCTAGAGTACAGTGGCATGTTCAGGGCTCACTGCAGCCTCGGTCTCTGTCTCAACCTCCTGAGTAGCTGGGACTATAGGCACGTGCCACCACACCCTGCTAATTTTAAAATTTTTTGTAAAGACGGGGTCTCCTTATGTTGTTTAAGTTAAAGATGTGGAACTTCTGATACAGTTCCAGGGTCTTTCATGTTTTTGAAACTTGAGTATGTTAAGGACTTCAAAAATAGTTTTTGTGTTCTTCTATATTGCTTAATTTTCTCCCTTCCCCAGTATACAAATGAGGTATAATTTGTGTGCTTACATCCCTAATGCAGCTATAAAAGGCAGTTTATAAATTAATTTCAAACCAAACTACAAAACCAGTAAAATTCTGACTACCAACATTAATTTAATAGACTGGGCGATGACGTTGTTGTGAAATAAGTAGCCGCTTGTGATGTAAATGTTACTGCTTCCGTATGGCCCACATTCTTGGATGCTGGGATGGTGCGTGGCTTGTGTAGACGGCTGGATTCCTTGTAATGACTCAGTTTTCCTGTCGCTTTTCTTTCAGTTATTGCCACTGAGAAACCATCAGTGTAAATACAGCTTGCCATGAAGTGACTTTGCCTTTATTTGGCATAAATGTGCCCTTGGCGTATTGAGTTAATCTTGTTTATTTACCAGCTTGTGATAATCATGGTGGTACTACTTAGTTATAGGTAAACTTAGTCAAAATCTTGTGACCCTGAACTCTATTAATGAAGTTGTAAAACATATAATTCCAAAAATGAATGTTAAAAATGTTAAGGTATACATTGAAATGAAAAATAAAAGTGAGCCTCTCCTCTCCACCTTCCACTTCCAGTCATCTCTTGCTTCTGCCTGAGAGGCGCTGTCAGCCAGCATTGTTCTCACATCATGCCTCTGTATGTGTCTGTCCTCTTAGCTAGATTAAGAGAAGGGGCTGTGTTTCATTCACCTTTTTGTTCCCAGTGTCTGGAACAGTTCCTGGCTCTGAGAAGTTGCCCCCTATCCATTGTGTTGATAGTTTGTTTTAATTACAAGACAGAAAAGTCACATTGATTTTTTTTTTTAATCAGATGAAGAAAGATTTCTTTTAAACAAATAAATTAAATCATGGGACTGTTAACACAAACGATAGCACTTAATACCGTCAAGAGAAAGATTGGCCAATACTAGCCAGAAAAATCTGCTGTGTGTAAGTTTTTTTGTTTTTGTTTTTTAAAAAGGAAGTGACTGTTGGGTGTCTCTCCACCTTGCTTTCTACCTTCCATATAAAGGAGAGGGGCACGGAACCAAACGAGTATTCCTGGCTGTAGTTTTAGTAATTTTAGCGAGCGACATCAGTATATAACTCAAGTTTAGGTTTTTTTTTTTCTTCTTCTTCTTTTTTTTTTTCCTGAACTGTTGAAATTCTTACGGGCTTCTATAACTTATAAAACTTATACATTATGTATACATGAATATAAATTTTCCAGTGAACATAGCATGAGGCTGTTTTATTACATTTTGCTTTTCATTTCTTTTTTTCTTATTTTTTTTGAGACAGAGTCTCGCTCTGTCACCATGCGGGAATGCATTGGCACAATCTCGGCTCACTGCAACCTCCACCTCCAAGGTTCAAGTGATTCTCCTGTTTCAGCCTCCCGAGGAGCTGGGACTATAGGCGCTCACCACCATGCCTGGCTGATTTTTTGTATTTTTAGTAGAGACGGGGTTTCACCATGTTGGCCAGGATGGTCTCGATCTGTTGACCTCGTGATCCACCCATCTTGTACTCCCAAAGTGCTAGGATTACAGGGGTGAGCCACTGCACCCAGCCTGCTTTTCATTTCTTTATGTCTGGCCTGTAATGCTGATTTTTGGCCTTTTGCATTTTTATTAGAAGTGTACTGTGCTTTTTACAACAGGTAAATGATTGCCACACGAGGGGTGCGCTTTTGTTTTGAGGCCGCTGCCTTTGGTTGCAGCCTGCAGACAGTGAAGTTTCTCGATGCCTGATTAGAATGGAGAGCGCTGCTGCACTGCAACAGGGCCTTGTAACGATGGATAGTTTGGATGGAAAGGCAGAAGGACCTACGAAGGCAGCTGTCAAATGCCTTTGGTCCTCTCTAATAGAAGTGTGTGTCTGTGTGTGTGTGTGTGTGTGTATGTGTGTGTGATGACCTTGGACGCGAAGGCAGTTGGGATTAAGGTATCTTGATCCAAAAGATCATGGAAGGATGTTTGGGAATAACATCTTAAGGCAAATTACCAGCATAAATGGTTGCTCCCACCTCCCACTCTCAGTCTGTCACCATAATGACATCCACTGTCACGTGGTCTGTACCCCCCGCTCCCTGGAAGGGAGTACTAATTATTCACAGCAGCAGTGATAATGGATAGTCGGGTAGTGTAACTGGATTGGGGAACAGTCTCTCAGGATGTAGTTTGGTTTGTACTTGAATTAAAAAGTACTGGTGTGGCCGGGCATGGTGGCTTATGCCTGTAATCCCAGCACTTTGGGAGGCCAAGGTGGGCGGAACACTTGAGGTCAGGAGTTCGAAAACAGCGTGACCCACATGGTGAAACCCCATCTCTGCTAAAAATACAAAACAGCTGGGTGTGGTGGCGCGCGCTTGTAATCCCAGCAATTTGGGAGGCTGAGGCAGGAGAACTGCTTGAACCCAGGAGGTGGAGGTTGCAGTGAGCCGAGATCACACCACTATACTCCAGCCTGGCTGACACAGCAAGACTCCATCTCAAAAAAAAAGTATTGGCTTGTTTTCAGTGTACACTTTTTTTCTGTGTTTTGAGTACTTTTTTAGTATTTAAAGATGCAAGGACACTCTTGAATCAGTATTACTGCTAACTTTAATATTTGGTTAATTTCCCCTGGAAAGTGGGGGACTTTCTGATCTTCCTGTGTCAGGATAAGGAAATAACAACTGATTTCTGTATCACTTCCCCCTGGCTTTTTCTTTTGTTACTAGCATTGCCTTGGATGTATTAAAAATATCCGCAGATGTCCAGAGAATTGGCACAGCTATTATTATGATTATCAATCTTCTCTTAAGATACTGAGCAGATTTATTAACAAACAAGCTGGAAATGTACAAAGATATCTGGTGAATTGTTAAAAAAATTTTAAAGAAAAACAGCTGGCAAATTGTAATTGACAGATAGATATGTTTAATCTGTAGGACTTGGTGTATTAATCGGTTCTCAGGCTGCTAATTAAGACATACGGAGACTGGGTAATTTATAAAGGAAAGAGGTTTAATGGACTCACAGTTCCATTTGGCTGGGGAGGCCTCACAATCATGGTGAAAGGCAAAGGAGAAGCAAAGGCATATCTTAAATGGTGGCAGGCAAGAGAGTTTGTGCAGGGAAACTCCCATTTATGAAACCATCAGATCTTGTGAGACGTATTCTCTACCATCAGAACAGGATGAGGGAAACCGCCCCCCAATCCAGTTATCTCCATCCGGCCCCACCCTTGGCACATGGGGATTATTACAGTTCACAGTGAGATTTGGGTGGGACACAGACAACCATATAATATGTTACTGTGGTTTAAGTAGGAAGACACATCTGTGAGACCGGGAGTTTCTCTCCAAATGGATGAGGAATGGCACAGAATCCTAGGTGACAGTTTAAGGATTGCATGGCAGAAAAGGCTCTGTGATTAAATTCTCTGATGTTGTCACTGAGCTGTAAGACTGGAGATAACACTCTCTCTTTCTGCTGAAAATAAGAATCAATACTCTCTCCTTGATGGGCTAAATTATTAAAAAGAGCCCTTCTTACAATGTTTCGTTGTCTGGGATTTGCCTCAGCTGGTGATTTGTCAGTGGCACAGGGAGATTTGTGAGGCATTTCACATTAAAATTAGTCAGTAGCCGGTGAATCCCTTTGGATAATTCCCTTCCATTTTATAGTGCTCCTGAATAGATTTGTGATTTATTTTTGCTTAAGTAGCTTTGTGTTTTTTTGGGATTATTAAAAGAGAGTTGGGCATCTATACCCTTTTTTTTTAAACCTTGTTTTTCCTCATTTTCTCTGTGTTTAACAGTTTAGTATTGACCTTAGCAAACATCAAATATATTTGCATGGCACATTGACCTGACACTTGGTTAACATACATTGAACTTGAAGTTTCTCCCTTATGAAGGAATTTATGCAAGAGGGTGGGCTTGCTTTTTTTCGTTAATTTTAACTGTGGACAGGGTTGGGGTTGTTAATTTGTTAGGTGGTTGGTAGGATTTCAGCTCCTTGATTGAAAAAGAAAAACAGCCCATCTTGTGAGCCTCAGTGACCAAAAGAAATGGTCACTGTGTCATTTGGGTGCTCGTAGTGTCTCATCCCAGCATAGTGTGATGGCTAGGGAGCAAAGAGAAGGGCGAGCCTCCAAGGGAAACCTCTTGCCCTGCTGTCCGCCAGGATGGGAGAAGTTCTGCAGGAGGTCCTGTCATGGGCATTGCTTACTGGGCTTGTCAGTTGGAACAGCACAATTGCAGTCTGCTAGGTGACATTTGCAGCCTTCTGCCTTCTGTCTGAGGAGAAGTAAGACTCTCTACTTCAGTGTTTCAAAGTCAGTCCTGTGGTATATTTACGTTCTGCTGGTGGAGACAGTACTGTTCATGAAAGATTTTTTGGCTCAGCCTTAGGAAGAGTATGGGCAAAGTTGTGTTAGAAGATGTTGGTTTCTGTAGCAAAACCATGAGGTGAGGCTGAAGAACAGTGTAATCTCACATTCTGCTCCCTGAAAAACTCATCAGATTTAAAAATGCTTTTCTCTGGCGTGGAGGGGAGAGGGTTGAGAGGGAAGGGAGACTGATGAACAAAGGGCAGAAAGAGACAGAGGCCTTGAAATCCAGGTGGTCGACTTCTAGTAACAGAGCATTGGACGTGGTTTCTGTGTGTGGAATCTGGCCCTGGTGGGTGTCCAGCTGCCATGGGAGGCTGTGGAGTGAGGGAGGACCATCCTGGGAGAAACAGAGTCAGGTCTGGTTCCTGTATGAGAGTCATTGGAGAGAACCCCGCTGCCTCAGAACGGTGCAACCCACCCAGTACCTAGCTCCGTGACGTTGCTTCTGCTGGAGGGCTGGGAATGCCCTTCACATCCCACCTGCCACCTGCTGGAGTCGGTGCCATCTTCTCATAAGTGGTTAACTGTTTTCTCTTCTGTCCAGTGTGTTCTGAGTTGTTTCCTGTTTCCCCTACCAGATTCACAGCTGGTATGTTCGTTCCTGCTTAGTCCATGGGAGGTAGTCTGGGGGCAAGAGCGAGATGGCATTACAGCAGGCTGGCTTGCTGTACACTTTATAATTCCAGCAAGGAAATCTTTCGAATACACACTTGCATTCTGTCTCAGTAGTGTGGAGAACACATCTAGGGTTTTCAGCTTGTTTTGTTAAGCTGCTTGGAGTAGTTAGAATTTTCCTGAGCATATTGCTTCTCCCAACCCCATGAGGCGGGAAAGAGATGTTTAGAACATATTGCTCTTTTAGGAATAAATACAGAACCACTGAGACCTGGACATACAGAACCACTGAGACCTGGACAACTGTTGGTCTTATTTTCTGCTTGGATGAAATGATATCTTCCTGCTGTTTCTTAAGGAAATATAGTTATCCATCCTCACAGTCACAGCTGAATACCAGGCAGTTGGTTGAGTAGTGAGTTCTTCTAGAAGATGGACTGGAAAATTGTCAACAGGATTGACCATTTAAAGAAAAAATCCAGTAAAATGTTTATTTAAAAAATTAATTGATTTCTCTTGCTTTAGAGACTTGACTGTTGTCCACATCAGATCTTGTCTCGTGTGTGCACGTTCATATGTAAAAGGGCTGTGAATCGGAGTGGGAAAGCCTGTGCTGCAGACATTATTCCCTCCCCATGACAGTAAATGCAGGACGGGGGTTCTTAGGATGTTGTCAGATAAATTCTTTTCTATCTACATGTTTTAGTTATGGAATTTTAACATTGATTTTCATTCTGTTTTCCAATCCCATATATTTTTTCCTTCTCATTGGCTTATTGTATGGGTTATTTCAGTGACCTGGTTTAACAAGAGGCAACAAGAATAATTCTTCGAGAATTCAAATGTCCATTTAAAAATTAGCATCAGGGGCCAGGCACAGTGGCTCACACCTGTAATCCTGGCACTTTGGGAGGCTGAGGCAGCGGGTGGATCACTTGAGTTCAGGAGTTCAAGATCAGCCTGGGCAACATGGCAAACCCCGTCACTATAAATAATATAAAAATTAGCTGGGCATGGGGGCGCACACCTCTAGTCCCAACTGCTTAGGAGGCTGAGGCCAGAGGATCAGTTGAACCTGGGAGGTTGAGGCTGCAGTAAGCCATGATCATGCCACTCCACTCTGGCCTGGGTGACAAAGGAAGTCCCTGTCTCAAAAAAAAAAAAAAAAAAAAAAAAAAAAAAAATTAGTATCAGTAAAAAGTAAATGATTAAACATTTGCTGTTTTAAGTACATGTGAGAGAGAAAACCCAGTTAACTTTTCCTTTTTATTGGCTTATGCCCTGGGCATCTGTCATGTTAATGCTTTTGACCTTTCTTAAAGATTATTAAAGATGAAATTTCTTGCGGGTCAAGGGGGTTTGTACTTGAATACCACCAGGTACCTCGTGTCAGTGCTGTTTCCAAAGATAGACACACTGTGTGGTAAATCTTTTCAGTTAATTCATTAGAGAAAATTGTTTTCTGGCCAGGTGTGGTAGATCACACCTAGAATCCCAGCACTTTGGGGAGTTGGAGATGGAAGGATCACTTGAGGCCAGGAGTTTGAGACCAGCCCTGGCAACATAGCAAGACCTTGTCTCTACCAGAAAAAATAAAAATAAAGTAAGAGCCAGGCATGGTAGCTTGTAGCTGTAGTCCCAACTACTTGGGAGGCCAAAGACAGGAGAATAGCTTGAACATAGGAGGTCCAGGTTATAGTCAGCTATGATTGTACTACTACACCCCAGCCTGGGTAACAGAGCAAGACCGTCTTAGTTAAGTAAAAAAAAGAGAGAGAAACAGAAATTTATTTTCCTACAAACTGGGTTTGTTTATAAGATAAAGTATCAGTGCAATTCACTAGATTTTAATGTCAAATTCTGACTTGTGTCTGAGAAACCGATTGGAGATGTTTTGTATTTGGGTCAGCTTTTTAAAAGACAAATCTTATGTCTCATGAACTAAGACTACATGTGTATACATGTCAAAGTGTTTATGAGGCAAAAAGCTTGTTCCTACCAGTTTCTAGAGAAGAGCCATCCTGTTTTTTGCTGCTGCTCAGCCAGCTGATTCCTAACATTCTTACTATTGACAGATGATTTTTGTATGCAGGGACAGCAGGTTTTTCCTGTTAGGGGCCAGATAGTTTTTCGGTTTTATTTTCTCTATGCCAACTACTCAACTTAGCCATAGACAATTTATAAACAAATGAGCATGACAGTGTGGCTGTGTTTCAGTAAAATTTTATTTTACCGGATCACTTTATTTCTAGTGGATCAGTAGAGTACGGGTGGTATCTGGACAGTCTGTGGGCCTGTAGTTTGCTGAGGCCTGAGCTAGTATAAACTTTTGGGGATTAGTGCCCTGAAGGAACTTGCTTGCTTTCTTCATTATAGCCTTGTGCCTGTGTAAGGTTTGAGGGTCATTTGCAGAGTTAGTGGGAATTGCACTTCTTCTTTCCTGTATTATTTGAGTCGATGCATCCTTTTTTAATGTATCTAGATTTATATCAATACATCCCTCTAACCACTCCTCCTTCCATTAATTGTTTTTTGTATAGTGTATTAGTGGATAGGTATTGTAATAACTCGTTTTCACTAATGATCTTTAAGGATTTTTACAGCATGTTTAAATGCTAGGAGCAATTAATGATTGCTTAAACATGCTTTTTCATCTTTTTTCTTTGGCGGTTAGTTTGTATCTGAAGGGAAAATATGACAGGTTAAATGAACATAGTAAAATACATTAAAGTTTGTCTGAATTTTTCTTGTGTGTATGTACTTTTTAAAATGTTGTAACAAAGTATTCAGGACAACAGAAGAGTTTTTACTGGCATTTAATGATAGGTGTAACTTTTCTGTTTAATTTAATATTTAACAGTTAAGTATGGATATGGACAAATGCTTTAGCGTCTTTTTTTTTTTTTTTCAGATGAAATAAAATGGTTGATACCCACATAGGCAAAGAAAATTTACCCAAAGAAAAATTAGTCCACAGTCACAGATAACATGGTAGATCGAAAGCAGCAGCTTTTTTTTTTTTTTTTTTGACACGGTCTTGCTCTGTCACCTAGGCTGGAATGAATGGTGTGATCATAGAGCACTGCAGCCTCAACCTCCTGGGCCCAAGCACTCCTCCTGCCTCAGCCTTTTGAGTAGCTGGGACCACAAGCACTTGGCCCGGCTAATTTTGTAATGTTTTGTAGAGATGAAGTCTCACTATGTTGCCGAGGCTGGTATCAGACTCCTGGCCTCAAATGATCCTCCTGTCCTGGCCTCCCAAAGCACTGGGATTATAGATGTGAGCCCCTGTGCCTGGCCCCCGCAACTTTTTAATAGTATGCTTTTGCTCACCAGGGCCTCCTGTGAGTGAGTGGGGATGGCTATCTGCCAACCTTCTTTACCATCAGCAGAGTGGTTCAGAATGCATCTGGTTGCCAGTGATTCTCAGAAGTCTTATTTATGCCAAAGGACAGTATGTTACTATTAGCCATGACATTATTATTCAAACTGTTTTAAACATTATTATTTATTGATTGATTGTATTTAGATCTAATATTAGTTGAGACTATATGTTATATGTAGAGGCTCAAATGTTGAGACTATATATGTAGTATTTGCTCATAGTTCACTTGCTATATTTTTGGCTAAATTATTATAAAAATTTTCTGTGGTTTCTGCGCCTCTATCTACTTTCACAAATGCTATGTTACCACTGTAAAATGCAGTACATTCTCACTGTAGCCATTAAATCTGATTTTATATTAACTAGTTGACTGTGACATTTTTGTTGTATCTTTCTACCCAGTGGCATACACATTTTATGTAGTTTGTTGTAAGTACACACCTCTGATCATTTATAACGTATTTTATGTACAATCGTGATGAGGTGATTTCAATTCATAGAGAGGTGAGTTGCTGTTTTGGAAAGAGTACCTAGCTGGCTTTTGTTTGCCGGTCTATACTTGCTGGCCGTGTTACTTTAGACAAGCTATTTAACCTTTTAGGACATTAGTTTCCATAGCTGTCAAATCAAAATAATACCCATGTTACATGCTTCACAGGATTATTCTTATGTGAGAATAAAAAGCGGTAATGTAGTGCTGTGACATTTTTGTATGGTCTACAAATGTAGGAGCGTCAGTTGTTGTTGGGATTGGCTGTTTATTACATAACCCCAAATCATAGTTGTCTAAGATAAACATCTGTGTTCTCATATAAAACAAGGTGTTTTCAGGGTGTGCTGCCCAGGGTTGGTAGACTGACCCAAACCTCAGGTATCTAGTCTCCTCCTGTCTGCCCCGGTGCGTGGTTTTCTTCTCAAGGTCTCGCCATGGTCCCATATGGTGGCTGGAGCTACAGCCCCTCAAATCCATGCTCTAGACCAGTGCTATTCAAATGGTGACTTACCAGTAGGACTGTTTGCTACCTGTCCACCAGGAGATGAATAGAGAAGCCGAAAGTAACTGTTTAGAAACTTTTCTAGCTATTTAACTTTGTAAAAATCACTGCTCTGCAGTGGATTGGGGGACACTGGTCTTCCACCCCAGCGAGGTAGCTGAAGGAGGGTGTATTAGTCTGTTCTCGTGCTGCTAATAAAGCCGTACCTGAGACTGGGTCATTTATAAAGGAAAGAGATTTAATTGGCTCACAGTTCCACATGGCTGGGGAGGCCTCACAATCATGGCAAATAAGGAGCAAACTCATGTTTTACATGGCGGCAGGCAAGAGAACATGTGCAGGGGAACTCCCCTTTATAAAACTATCAGATCTCATGAGACTTATTCACTGTCACAAGAACAGCAGAGGAAAGGCCCACCCCCATGATTCAGTCACCTCCCACTGGGTCTCTCCCACGACACATGGGAATTGTGGGAGCTACAATTCAAGATGAGATTTGGGTGGGGATACAGCTGAACCATATCAGAGGGGCACACAGCAAAAGCTGTTGTAGGCCCATTCCAGAGCTTTTCCAGTAGCCCTGCCTAACAACTTTGGTTTACTGTGCTCCAGTAACGTAGGTGCTCTGTTATTATGGAAAATGGGGAGAATGGAAGTTGAATGGGGAACAGGCACTCTCTGTCACAGTTGGACTTGTCTGAAACCCGTCAGCACCATTCAGCACAGAATGAGATCCACAAACAGCCCAGTTCCTGAGTACTAATGACCCCAAGCTTGCAGCCATTTCTTGGGCTTAGGAGAACTGTTGCATATCTCAGATGGAAAAACATGCAAAGAATACCAAAACAGAGTAGAATGATAGAAGAGATTACATGGTGATTGTAGGAAAGAACAGTTTCAACATGTTCTGTATGTATTTGTATTTTAATGATTTAGAACTAAATTTATGATTTGAATTTCAGTTCATTTTCTTAAACAAACATGGATTATCTCCATGCAAATATGATTAAGTTTGATTCTCCTAGGATAGGGTGTAAAAGCAGAACTCTGTTCAAAGATGACTTTTTTTCTTTTGAGATGGATCTCACTATGTTTCCCAGGCTGGTCTTGAATTCCTGGCCTCAAGCATTCCTCTCACTTAGGCCTCCCAAAGTGCTGGGATTACTGGCGTGAACCACTGCACCAGCCAAAGATGGCTTTTAAAAGGTAATTTTTTTGGCTGCGTGCAGTGGCTCATGCCTGTAATCCAGCACTTTGGGAGGCCGAAGCGGGTGGATCACTAGAGCCCAGGAGTTTAAGATAAGCCTGGGCAATGTGGTGAAATCCGATTTCTACAAAAAGTACAAAAATTAGCCGGGCATGGTGGTGTGCGCCTGTAGTCCCAGATACTTGGGAAGAAGAGGTAGGAAGATTGCTTCAGCCTGGGGAGGTCGAGACTGCAGTGAGCCGAGGTTACAGCATTGCACTCCAGCACTGCACTCCAGCACTGCACTCCAGCACTGCACTCCAGCACTGCACTCCAGCACTGCACTCCAGCACTGCACTCCAGCACTGCA
>NW_012098654.1:3329457-3336725 GCF_000951045.1 Mandrillus leucophaeus | reverse complement strand
CTTATTATTTTTTTTAAAGCAAAAAGAGTGCTGGTGGCCATTTGCCATTCACTGTCAGTGGACGGTCAAAACAGCCAGTGGCTTCTGGGAGGGTCAAGCTTTTTCTTGCTTTTACACCATCTTTCTCTTGACCATTCTTTTTGTACAATATATAACTTCTCTACTTGTTTTATCCCAGAAAAGCCTCTTCACATCACTAAGTTATTTATAGAGAAAGACATTCCTTATCTGGCAGCTCAGGTGGTTTGATCTTTACTTTCTTGTTGCCGCACGGAGGCTAGGACATGATGTCGTGGATCTGATAGCAGCGCCACAGAAATCTCTTGCAGCCTTCTCTTCAGAGTCTCAGTTGGAAGAGGTCTGCTGGCTTTCTTCTTTATAGTGAACAAACATTTGGGAAGCTCATGCTCAGTTCTTAACATCTGATATAGTAGCCAAGTAACTTTTGAGTTGCTCCACACACTGATAGAATAATACAGTGCAGTCAGGATAGTTTGCAGACTCTTTCTACTCAGCAGTTCTTCAGCTCTTTCTAGAAAAAGAAACTGCTTAGAGGATTCTGGGTGAGAGCAGGCATGTGGTCTCTCGGAGGGAAGCAGCAGCTGTGAATCAGTGTGGCCGAGAACGCTGCAAGAGTGTGAAGAAGTCAAGGAGCCTCACAGGTAAGTGAAGGAAATGCAATTGAAGGACTAGATTTTCCAGAACAGCAAACAGACAGTGTGCCTGGAAGCCTTCATATTTCCTAAGTGTGGACTAATTAAGATTTTTAAATTTTCAGGTTCCAATTTGGAAAGCTTAAAGGCATAGTTTGTATACTATTTCCAGCAGCATATGTGCCAGAATGAGAATACCAGAGGCACTAGCTTGGCCTTTGAGGGAACATGACTGGTGGGCTGCAGGGCATTTCCGTTTGTCCTCAGGACATCTCTGGCATTCAGCTTAAGTCTCTACAGTTTCATAAAATTTGTTTCCTGAGTTAATTTATCTCCTGAGTTAATTTATCTCCCCAAAGCCTCTTGAGGGAGAAAAGAGTTTTAAACATTTCTGACATTCTCCGTGGTCCATAGTACTGTTCAGTGTGGATTTGATGGCTTTGTTCTGCATCCCTGAGTGGTTGGCTCCTTTTTGTCAGGTGCTCAAATGGCACCTGTTCTGGGAGGTTTTTCTTACCATTGTATTCAGGCCCCACTCCTTTTCCTTTTTAGTCACTTTCTAAGATACTGCTCAGTTTTAATATCTTTATTGTTTTTATGACACTGATTATCATCTGAAATTACCTTGTCGGTTTATTTGTTTCTTCTTCTGTCTGGCCAACTCTCAGATGGATTTACCCCAAAAGCAATGGTGGTAGGAGTGTTCCTGCAAGGGACTGACTTAGTCCTGAGATGGTGCTGATTAGGATTCCAAAGAGAGAAGCACCAAACAGCAGGGCGAAAAAAGCATTTATTAGGGGAACTTACACACAGAGGGCTGTACCACGCTTGTGACAGACATTGAGGTACGACATAGATGTTGTACTTAGGTGTGTCCATGAGGAGGGGTCAGGTTATAGAGTTTATACGAGGGTTTGAGGAATTCAATTCATGGTCAGAACCAGTTTCTGTGAGTTTTGCCACATTTGATCTTGCAGTATTTCAGCAGTGCCTGGGAATGTCTAAGCCCCTGGCTTGGGCTCAAGCTTTCACGACAAAACTTGCAGCTGTCCAGGTGACAGAACTGTGAAGGCACCCTGTGTTTCTCAGCACAAAGAAAGAAAGTGGGAGGAACTGGGGGGCCCTACTCTTGTTTGCCTTTCTCCAATAAAATAAATTTGAGAGCAAGACCTAATCTGTCTTATTCTGCGACTATCACAGGACCTAGCACTTAGTTAGATATTCAATAAATAGGACACCAAGTGAATGCATAAAAAATAAATAAAAATGTGAGTAAATACTTGGAATTTAGTAAGCTGATTATTTGATTTTTATCTATGGTTCAGTAGTGTGTGTGTGTGTTTGTTTTTGAGACAGTGTCTCACTCTGTTGCCCGTGTTGGAGTGCAGTGGCGTGATCTTGACTCACTACAACCTCCACCTCCCAGGTTCAACTGATTCTCCTGCCTCAGCCTCCCAAGTAACTGGGATTACAGGCGTGTACCACCATACCTGAATAACTTTTGTATTTTTAGTAGAGACCAGGTTTCACCATGTTGGCCAGACTGGTCTAGAATTCCTGACCTCAGGAGACCTGCCCACCTCAGCCTTCCAAAGTTCTGGGTTTACAGGTGTGAGCTACCATGCCTGGCCTTGTCAGTAGTTTTTGTTTGTTTGTTTGTTTTTTGAGACAGTCTTGCTCAGTTGCCCAGGCTGGAGTGTAGTGGCACCATCTCGGCTCACTGCAACCTCCGCCTCCCCAGTTTGAGTGATTCTCCTGCTTCATCCTCCCAAGTAGCTGGGATTACAGGTGCCCACCACCACACCCAGCTAATTTTTGTATTTTTAGTATAGATGGGGTTTCACCGTGTTGGCCAGGCTGGTCTTGAACTCCTTACCTCAAGTGATCTGCCTGCCTTGGCCTCCCTAAGTGCTTGGATTATAGACATGAGCCACTGTGCCTGGCCTGGGTTAATAGTTTCTTAAGCCATGTTTTAAGGTGGTACATTTTGGGGATTAGTATGGAAGATGTTCAAAGGGAGGTTCTGTGAGAGAAGCTCTGGGATCCTGTTTCCACTTGAGGGATGATTCAGCAGATGAGTTCATGATCAAAAGTATTTCATAAAGATTTTGTTTGGCATCTTGCGTCTTTATTTCTTCTTTCCTGATATGACTTAGTTGCCATTATTTCAAGTTACTGACAGCATTTGGGCCAGCTTATCTTTTTATCCTGTCGTGTATGTGTTTTTGTCTGCTCAAGATTTGGCTGCCTTTTGGGTCGGGGGCCACGCCTCATAGAGTCAGTGGGAGGCCATAGGCCAGAGTTACAGAAAACCAAGCACGGCCACCCAGAGAGACTGGACGAGACGACGTCCCTTCGATGTGGGGTTTGGGAAGGTTAGGCCTTGGGACTTCTCCAGCCCAGGCACTTTGAGGGACATTTGATGAATTTAAAGAGTCAGACGTGTTTCAGAAAATGAGAAACCCTGCTAGAGTATGTCAGATTTGCAGATGAGAGTATAAATGAGAGTT
Source organism: Mandrillus leucophaeus (assembly GCF_000951045.1). Lineage (NCBI taxonomy): Eukaryota > Metazoa > Chordata > Mammalia > Primates > Cercopithecidae > Mandrillus > Mandrillus leucophaeus. Next base: position 3,333,562 of record NW_012098654.1, on the reverse strand, counting down.
TTCAGTGATTTACTTCAAATTTCCCCATTGTGTTAATTGGTCTTTTGAAATGTTTTTATTAAGTTCAGCCAGCATTTATTAAATAAATACTGTATGAAGAACAGTCCATTGTGCAGGAGGAAGAAGAAATGAATTAGTCTCCCCGTCAAGAATGGCCCGCTCCATGAGGGGAGAGACATCTGCTTGTTTTGTTTACTGCTGTGGCTTCGGGCTTTACTGTGCATGGCACATAGTGGGAACTTAATGTGTGTTTGTTGAATGTAAGAATATGAATAAGATATGGCATCTGCACACACAGTGGTTCAAAGTGAGTAACACGAATGAAACATGCCTTTGAGGGTCCCAACATACTCTGCAGAGAACAGAACTTGGGGAAGTGTGAGGGTGGTTTCTGAGGGAAGGACTTGGTCAAAGTAGGAGCTTTTAAGGTGGGACTTCCAAGGTTGGAAAGAATTTGGCTGGAGAACAGAAAAACTTTTTAGACAAAGAGTAGAGGCAGAATATTTTCGTTGAATGTTGGAGTCTAGCTTGGTTTGGTAAAGAGAGTGGTTGGGGATAGAACTGGAAAGGTGTGCTGAGCTCTGAAAGCTGAGAAACTAGATTTTATTTGTTGGTCACTGGGGAGCCAAGATGGCTTTTTAGCAGATAAGTATGTGATCAGAATTACTCTTTAAGAAAGATTAGAGATAGAACAAATTGGGAAGCTCCTGAGACAGTTCACATGAACTGTATGAGGGGTCTGACCCAGAATGCTAATATTAGAGTTAGTGGTGGAGGGGAGGGATGTGAAGTTAACAAGCAGTGTTTATCTGCTTTGCAACAAAAATGTGTCTTTGCTGTCAGTGATTTGTATTGTAGATAGGGAACAGTTACAATTCAGTGGAATAATTTGAGGTAATTATTAGATGCACTGGGGCTGGAAGAACTCCTTGTAGTGTTCCCTTGTAAGGGTAGACAGAAATGATTCTGGTTTTTCAGGTTGGGAATAGAGGCTCAGAGATGTCCAGTAATTTTCCTAAAGTCACATAGTATGAGAGCCAGATTTCGAACCCAAGTCTCCATAATTTTAAAGCCTGTGCTTAAACTTTTCCTATGTAATTTTCTATGGAGGACAGTTGAAGACAGGGTGTCTAGGATTTCCTGGTTTTCGACTTGCTGTTTGATGTGTGAGAGACGAGGAGAGGGAGGACTCCTTTAAGGCTTTTCAGACGTAGAGGCCGGGAAGGGGCTTGTTCTATTAGAAGCTTTATGTCTGTGGCATTTATTATGAGTGTGAGTTAATGCAAGTTCTCTCATAAATGTTTTTTGCTTTTTATATTTCTGAATTGTTCTTAAATTTTAGTTTCCTGGGCTGCATTCTTAATCTAAGGATGCCATTATGATCACTCCAGACTGGGAAGGGATTATCTATTATGTGTTAAGCGGCTATTCTTCCTTTTGTAGGATCCCATGACAATTCCAGCTGCTTTCTTATATCGTGTTTATATTTTCTTACATATATTTTCTAATTTAGTTCTTTTGGTTTGGATGCTATTTTGTCTTTCAGCTAGAAACCACATAATTATGGAATGTTTAAGTTTGTGAGCATTGGTAAAATCTATCTTTTATCTGCTCATAGAGTGCATCTGCGGCGTCTGGTCTCCAGCTGAGTCTGAGTCAGGAGATCCACCTTTATCCTGATGGGACTTGTCCTTTAGATTCGCTTCCCTTCTCCTGAGTTTCTTCTGTGGCTGCCTTAGCTTTAGTTGATGTGTTTTTTCTAAGCAGAACACAGGTGAGGTATGTTATTAGTGTTTTCTTTTTTAAAAATTTTCGATTGTGGAATAAAACACAGATACATACAACCACACAAAACATATGTATAGCTTAATGAATTATAATTTGTAACTACCTCCCAGGTCAAGAAACAGGATGTGGCCAGCCGTCTTCGAGGTCCTCTGCAATGACAGTTCCTTCTTTCCCTAAGGAATTCACTATCTTGATATATAGTAGTTATATTCCATTATAGTTTTGTCACCCAGGTGTAGATGTCTGAACACTGTAGATTAGTTATGCATATGATATGTCTTCTGAATCTATTATAAAATAATCTGTACGTCTGTCGCTGCATTGCTTTATTTTCCTAAATTTTGTTTTTGTTGATTCCAAGCCATTTGACCTAGATAATCTACTGCAATCTGGATTTTATTAATGGTATAGTACAGTTAAAGATGTCCTCTGACCCCTGCATTTCTTGTGTATTAGTAGCTAGATCCAGAGTTTTGATGAGACTCAGGTCTGTTCCATTTCGGCAGGATTACAAGTGGTATAGGATACTTTTATCAGAAAGTATGTAATGTCTGATTTTTGTTATCCTGTATCCATTAATTCCTTGAGAGTTTCAAAATTATAAGATTTTAATTTTATGATTTCATTTTCATTATCAGCTAGAATAATTTTATATAGTAGTGTTGTCTGTCATCTACTGTTTTGTTAGCCAGTTGCACAGTTTATATAGGAAAGACAGAATAAAGACCGTTGCTTCCATTTATTTACCCAGTTTTCAAGTAATACGTCAGAGTATTCTTAAACCTATTTGATGGATTTCAGCTAGTTGCAATTCCTAATCCTTATCGGAGCCAGATTGTCCCATTTTTGGTTAGTGGGAACCTCTTATTGGCTCCTGAGTCCTGACATGATTCTGGGAATCTTTGATAGTTTCCTTACTATCTCCATGCCAAGGTGTTCCATCCCCATCTTGTACATGTCTTGCAGCAGACACATAATCAGCATCTCTTCTCAAATCCCTGGTTTCTTTTAGTGAGAGATGTTATTGCAAGAGCATAATCTAGAACATTTGAGTCTCATTGCTGCTGGGCTGTTTATTATTTCTGGGCCTCTTGATTTATATACTAATGATGTTAAAATATCTATAATTGGAGTGGACAGAGCTGGGAAATATTATATATGATGTCTTACAATTTATTTATACTGATACAACACGCTATTTCTCATTTAAATCCAGGATTACAGAGTTTTTATTTAATGTCAACTATTTCCATCTCTCTCTCTTTTCTTTCAGACAGATTTCTGGTTCTTAAGGACACAAGGGGTGACAGAATTGTAATATCCCATAATTACTTCTTTTTTTTTTTTTTTGAGACGGAGTCCTGCTCTGTTGCCCAGGGTGGAGTGTGGTGGCATGATCTTGATTCACTGCAACCTCGCCTTCCTGGTTCAAGTGATCCTCCTGCCTCAGCCTCCCAAGTAGCTGGGACCACAGGCATGTGCCACCACACCTGGCTAATTTTTTGTATTTTTAGTAGAGGCGGGGTTTCACCATATTGGCCGAGCTGGTCTTGGACTCCTGACTAAAGTGATCCACCTGCCTTAGCCTCCCTAAGTGCTGGGGTTACAGGAGTGAGCCACTGGGCCCAGACTCAATTACTTTTATCTCATCTACCCATACAGTAGTTTCAGAGTAACAATACTAGTGCTGACACCACCAATTACGATTTCTGGAAACAGTAAAATAAAAAATTTGTGTTTGCATTCTCCCTTTTCTCCCTCTGTGTGTTAAATGATAATAGAATGTCTGCATTTTTAGATTACACACTATAGTCTTTTTAACCCTCATTTAGTCTTAGTTCTTCGAGTCACTATATCCTTCATTTTCACCACTAGTCCTTATATAGCTGTCTCTGTAGTCATTTTTGTTTGTGGTCTGAAGTTTGTTCTCTAATGGATTCCTTAGAGACAGGGTTTCTCATTCTGTCGCCCAGGCTGGAATACTGTGGCAGGATCATAGCTCACTGTAGCCTCAAATTCCTGGGCTTATGCCATTCTCCTGCCTCACACTTCCTAGTACCTCGGATTACAGGTATACACCATCCTGCCCAGATAATTTTTTTATTTTTCTTTGAGACAGGGTCTTACTATGTTGCCAAGGCTGGTCTTGAACTCCTGTCCTCCTGCCTGAGCCTCCCAAGGCATTGGGATTACAGGTGTGAGTTGCCGTACCCAGTGCCTATTTTTAATATTTGTCACTTTCTCTTTAGTCCTTTTCATATTTTTTATTTCTTTTGACTTTTAAATGTTTTTTCTTTCTGACTTCTCTTTTTTTTTA
>NW_012098654.1:3322199-3325917 GCF_000951045.1 Mandrillus leucophaeus | reverse complement strand
GGCAGAGCTTGCAGTGAGCCGAGATCGCGCCATTGCGCTCCAGTCTGGGCGACAGAGTGAGACTCCCTCTCAAAAAAAAAAAAAAAAAAAAAAAAATTTTGTCACTCAATGTCTGAGAAAGCAATTGGATGCAGAATACATTTAAAAAAATACCTTCCAACAAACAACACTCTTACAGGATAAGACCAAATCAGTTTTTAAAAATTGACAGAGTCTTAAACAGAGACACGTTAATGGCAGATAAGCCCATGAAAAAGTGCCCATCATTATTGGTCATCAGGGAAATGCGAATTACAGTCACAATAAGATCCTCAAAACAGCCTCTAGAGTTGCTAAATGGAAGAGATGGATAACCCTGAATGTTAACAACGATGTCAGGAATGCAAGGAGTTCTCATACATTGTTGGTGGCAATGAAGATGGTACAACCACTTGAATAGTTTGACAGTTTCTTAAAAAGTTACATATAAATCTACCCTATGATTAATCTGTGATGGAAACCAGAGTAGTAGCAGGGTCTGGTTGCTCACATCTGTAATCCCAGCACTTTGGGTGGGAGGAGGATCCCTTGAGCCCAGGAATTCAAGACCAATCTCGGCAACACAGTAAAATGAGACCTCTTTTCTACAAAAAAAAATAAAATAAGAAAATAAGAAAAATTAGCTGAGCATGGTGGCACACAACTCAAGTGGGAGGATCACTTGAGCCTGGGAGGTGGAGGTTGCAGTGAGCCGAGATCACACCACACTGCACTCCAGTCTGAGTGACAGAGTGAGATCCTGTCTCCAAAAATAGCTAGCTAGCTAGATCGAGGTTTTCTATGGGTAGGGTGAAGATTGACTGGGAAAGTGCTTGAGAGAACTTTCTGGAGTGATGGAGCTGTTTTGACTTTGAGCCTTTATAAAAACTAAACAGTGTATTTAAAAATCTCTGCATTTCACATGTAAATTATAACCAAAAAAGTCCAATGCAGATTAGAAAACATTTTCTGTATTCTCGATCTCCTGACCTCGTGATCCGCCCGTCTCGGCCTCCCAAAGTGCTGGGATTACAGGCTTGAGCCACCACACCCGGCCTATAGTTTTTTATTTTTTATGAGCAGTTGTGCTGTCCTTGTCTATAGGGGTGTTACTCTGTTCCATATTCTCTTTTTAAAATAGTAACATTATATGAAGTTTGTGTAATGTACTTTGCTTCTGCTTGTTTTTATGTGAATTTAATTTTCCTGAATTTATAACTTTACAGAGCTCCTCCTCCTGTTGTTTTTATGCAGTGTTAAAAAAATGGCAGCTTGCTGTGATTTTCTGACTCTGTTCCTCTCCTTTACTTTCATCTGGATCTTCTTTTTTCCCTAATTTATTTTGTATTTTTTACGGAACTTATATTGCATTACTGGTAGTTTCTCCCTTGCCTTGGCTCCTTGTGCTGGCAGGGAGATACGGTGGGCCAGTTTTGGAGAGTTCAAAAGTGGCTAGATTACTTCAGCGCCTTTAGCCCTACGGGGTCTGTAGGGGTTCTGACCTGCTGTTGGTATGGGCAACCTCACCAGGCTTCAGCTGCTCCTCACACGTTGGCCTTCCTCATTGCCTGCTAGCTATTTTACGGTCCTCCTAATCTTAGCTGTATCCCGTATCTCATTGATTGAGTCTGTTTTCTCTTGTGCAGATGCTCGTATCTAGGTATCTTATGGCTGATGGTAGTTTATCCCTTCCAACCTGCTTATATTTTGCAGTTTGTAGAGATGCCTTGTTTCTGAATTTTGTTGTGTTTCAGCAGGAATTTGCTTTGACTCTAATTGATCTTTTTATGTGGGGATTAAGGAACATTTGTAAACTATGCTGCCAGTGCTACCATCCTTCTAGTACTTCTGGTATGTTAGTTTTAGTTTTTATTGAAATAGAGTTTTACTAAGCCCCAGGACCACAGACACTTGAGTGCTTAAATCTTAACCCATTATCTCTCATGGCTGCCACCATTCCTGTATAAACCATGAGGGAGAAATAGGTACTGAAGATAAGATCAGAGAGGAATCATTTTATTCTTTGCTAATTGGCTTTTGTCCCTAACCCCCATTGATGTGATCTAGTCCGTGTCAGAGGCACAAGCACGTAAGTTTTTTCTAGGATTTTTCCTAGACCAGGCTCAGATCTATGTAAAAGAGACATGGTCCTATCATCTTAAATCGATACCCTAATTGGCCTGTGAAATTTCACCTTTGATGGTGAGAATATGCTGTTCTCTGTACCGTGACCACTATCCCTGCCCAGTATCTGTGTTAGAGATATCAGTTCCCTCTCCCTCTCCCTCTCCCTCTCCCTCCCTCTCTCTCTCTCTCTCTCTCTCTCTCTCTCTCTCTCTCTGTGTGTGTGTGTGTGTGTGTGTGTGTGTGTGGCTTTTTTTTGTTGTTTTTGAGATGGAGTAGCTGGAATTACAGGTACCCACCACCACACCCAGCTAATTTTCCTGTAGTTTAGAAAGTATCCCTTAAAATATAACAGCCAGATGTGGTGGAGCATGCCTATAATCCCAGTATTTTGGGAGGTACAGGCCAGGAGTCTGAAACCAGCCTGGGTGACACAGTGAGACCCTGCCTCTACCAAAAAAAAAATTGTTTTTAAAGAAAGAAAAAAAGGCAGGCACAGTGATATGCACCTATAGCCCCAGTCATTAATACTTGGGAGGCTGAGGTGGGAGGATCGCTTGAACCCAGGAGTTTAAGGCTATTGTGTGCTATGATCAGCCCTGTGGCTAGCCACGGCACTACAGCCTAGGTAACACAGCAAGACCCTCTCTCTTTAAAATGATAACTTAAAATATATTAACTTTTGAGGAAAATTTTACATTGAACCTGAGGAGCAGCTGTGTGGTAGGTGAGGTTGGAGATTTGAGGAAATGTGTCATTTTATGATTATTTTTGTTATATACATTTTATCTGATATTATATACCAGCAAGCAGTTATATTAATAGCTGAAAATTTACATATTTTAGAAACATGAACATTAGCCATTAAAAGTGTCACAACAGTTTCAGCATATGTGCATACATACTAAATAATTATATATTTAAGAAATGTAATTGCATAACTCAAATGGAAAATAATCCCTGTATTCCCATTACACCAATATTTTGTTTCATGTAAATATGAAGTGTATTAATAGTAGAAAATGATGCTTTCCAATATTGGTAATACCATACAAAGTAAGATTAAAATGCCAGTGATCCTATGGACTAAGATGTACTTTATATCTCTTGAATGCAAAATTAAATGAATCCACACACATATTATCAAATTATTTTCAGTGGGAAAAAAATCTTTTCAATAAACGGACTGGAACAAGTGGATAATCCATATGTGAAAAACAGAATATAACCCAACCTCATACCATACATTAATTTGAGATGGATCATTGATCTAAATATAATCTTAAACTTACAAAAACTTGCAGAAGAAATCAGGAGAGTGTCTTTACTTTCATGTAGGCAATTATTTCTTAATGAGGGGATAGAAAGTACTAACCATAAATGAAAAAAATTGGAATTCATCAAAAGACATTGTTACGAAAATAGAGCAGCTTCAGACTGTAAGAAAGTATTTGTCACTTGGCAAGGCATGGTGGCTCACGCCTGTAATCCCAGCACTTTGGGAGACCGAAGTGGACGGATCACGAGCGTGGTTCAGGAGATTGAGACCATCCTGGCTAACATGGTGAAACCCTGT
>NW_012098654.1:3318280-3321209 GCF_000951045.1 Mandrillus leucophaeus | reverse complement strand
GCTGTTTTGACTTTGAGCCTTTATAAAAACTAAACAGTGTATTTAAAAATCTCTGCATTTCACATGTAAATTATAACCAAAAAAGTCCAATGCAGATTAGAAAACATTTTCTGTATTTTAGTAAGTGAAAGTCTTATAATGCGATTTAATGAAATTTTAGTTTTTGGGTTTAATCCACATTTTAGTTGTGTGTGTTTTTAAATTTTATTACGCAGTACATTAGAACTGAAATAAAAGCTTACTTGTTTTCACTCACTTGTCTAGCAGATTTCACTATAGTGCATGAGATGAGTTCCAGCGTATACGGACCAGTTATTTGGCAAATGCAGTTAAACTGGTTATGCCGTGGACTCTTTGAATCACCTCAGTTATTATTAATGAATTTTCTCTAGATATTTAAGTTGTTTAATGATAGCTTATAGTAATAGAATTCTTTCTTCATGTAAGTTTGCTTACTTTATCCACTACTAGGAGCTGTATACATAGGTATACATAGGCTCACATGATGATGGGATGGTAAATTTCAAAGAAGAGATTATGTCAAATTACTTGACGTTGTCTATAATGTCAGTTAATTTTCTAAGTGTCCCTCCATTTTACTGTTGATATTTGGTTAGTTTTTAAGCATCCTTTATCTTGTGTTTTTTCTTTTTTGAGACGGAATCTTGCTGTCTCTCCCAGGCTGGATTGCAGTGACGCGATCTAATTCACTGCAACCTCTGCCTCCCAGGTTCAAGCAATTCTACTGTCTCAGCCTCCCGAGTAGCTGGGATTACAGGCATGCACTACCACACCCAACTAATTTTTGTATTTTTTAGTAGCGACAGGGTTTCACCATGTTGGCCAGGCTGGTCTCGAACTCCTGACGTCAGGTGATCCACCTGCCTTGACCTCCCAGAGTGTTGGGATTACAGGCGTGAGCCACTCTGCCCGGCCTTAGGCAGTAGTTTTCTTGGCGTGCAGATTTGAGATGGGGTAGTTCATAGCACAAGTTAAGAGCCATTGTTCTAGAGCCTGATTGGAGGTATAGTTACCAGATAATGATTTCTTTATTAATGCAGAGGCAGTAGCCTCTATAAATTCCCTAGGCTTGGTTCCATTATCTATTCTTCTGTGTGGTCAGATTGAATTTTCTTGGGCGTTGTTTCATTTTATGTTCCAATAATTATTTACTGCCAATTAGAACTTTGACAGTTTTTCTTGTTAGCCTGTCTGACATACCATTGATGGTAGAGCTAGGCAATGGTTTCCTACAGTTCCCTCTATAGCTAATTTTTACCCTCCAATTATAGAATGTGGTAATACTGTTAATAGGTCAGTGGTGGCTCTATTATGTGTTAATTACCAAGAGCCAGCTATTAAAGTTTTCTTTTGACAGTAAAAGCTTTTCTGAACACAGAGGATTAGGGACATTTTCTTGGTTCTTGTTTTAAAGATCATCATGTGATGGTAGCGGGCAGAGAGCTGGAATGTGCGTTTCTACGTGTCCGTGAAATTTAACTTGTACTAATCCTGGTGGTTCTGCATGAGTAACAGACATGGACACAGACAGTAGAACACAGTGGAGCATAGCTTTGTGCTTGATGGCTGCTTTAACTTTGGGGCTCTAAGCAAGGATTTTAAGAAACGTTTCTTTGGTCTTAAAAACTTGGAAATTAATAGATCTTCTGGGCAAGAGGGCTCCCTAATTTCTGTGAGACATGTGCCTAAACAAGGACTCCTTAGATACTAATATAACTTCTTTGTTAGTAACCTTGACAAAAGCTCAACTTTTTCATGTATGTATTTTTCATATAAAGGATCTTTTACGGTTTTGTATTTTAACACAAGGGGCAGATGTCTCTAGCTCTGAGCTGTGCTTTACGGCATGTCTTGTCTTTTGAATGTTTCTTTCAACTGGAGCAGCTTCCTTTGTTAAAAGGCCAACAACCCCCTAAGTGAGATGTTCTTGGAAAGAGGACCCCTTGATACTTGAAAGGTGAGAAATCCATTTAAACCATGTGATGCCTTCCACTGCTCTACTGCTGGGTTCTGCTTGTTTTCATATAAGTGATAGATGCTCTGGCTGGTGTATTCAGTAATTGGAAGTGAACTATATAATATAAATGACATTTCATGGCGTATGTGAGGGCACAGTGGATGACACTTGATTTCAGTGTTGCCTGCCTTTAGGTTTAAAGTTAGAAACCATAATGGAATTTAATTATCAGCATATATTCAAAAATTAGTTCAATGCATTTGTAATACCCTTAGTTCTTAGGTAACTGTTTGATTATTGGGTGTGACACTGGGTGTGTGTGATTTATAATGCCAGAGTGTGCAGTGTAGCGATAGAAATGCTAATAAGCTTTGTGTAAGGAGGTCTGCCATCAATACTTTGTCAGCAGTTTGCTGCCAAATAGTCTTCTTGGAAAGACATAATCTGTAATCAAAGAGGAGTCTGTGGAAATACGAAACACGGACAACAGATGTTATGATAAAAAGAGGTGCTCATTGCTTTCTTTCAGGGCAGGTTTCAGTTACACCTTATTAATGATTTCCTCTTTCCTTTTTTTTTTTTTCCCCCCTGTATGGAGTCCTGCTCTGTCACCCAGGCTGGAGTGCAGTGGTGCAAACTCAGCTCACTGCAACCTTTGCCCCCCAGGTTCAAGCCATTCTCCTGCCTTGACCTCCCGAGTAGCTGGGATTACAGGTGCCCACCACTGCACCTGGCTAATTTTTGTATTTTTAGTAGAGACGGGGTTTCGCCATGTTGGCCAGGCTGGTTTCAAACTCCTGACCTCAGGTGATCTGCCCGCCTCAGCCTCCCAAAGTGCTGGAATTAAAGGTATGAGCCGCCGCGCCTGGCTCCTCTTTCCCTTTTAAAGTGCATGTCCAGCCTCAGCGGTATATCTCACGATGAATAAGATTTGGTGACAAGCTATTTTCA
>NW_012098654.1:3316276-3317295 GCF_000951045.1 Mandrillus leucophaeus | reverse complement strand
CCCGGCCTCAATTTCTGTAATAAAGAAAGTAGGCTAGGCGCGGTAGGTCACGCCTGACATCTCAGAACTTTGGGAGGCTGAAGCGGGCAGATCACTTGAGGTTAGGGGTTCCAGATCAGCCTGGCCAAAGTGGTGAAACCCCATCTTTACTAAAAATTAGCTGGAGGTGGTGGTGGGCGCCTAATCCCAGCTACTTAGGAGGCTGAGACATGAGAATCACTTGAACCCAGGAGGCAGATGTTACAGTGAGCCGAGATCATGCCACTGTACTCCAGCTTGGGCGACAGGGTGAGGCTGTCTCAAAAAAAAAAAAAAAGAAAAAAGAAAGTTAAAAAAAATTTAAGAAAACACCGAGAAATATTATAAAGGTATGCTGAAAAGTTGGCCTCTCATACTTGGGCTCTTATTTGTCCAAATTCTTTTTCCTCAAACTTTACCCCACATAGGTAATCATTGTTACTACCTTCATATGTATTCTTCCCAGATGCCTCAGTGCATTTATAAGTAAATATGAAAACTGTCAAATTATGTATACTGTTCTGCAGCCTGCTGTTAAGAATGTATGTTGACGATCTTTCTGTATCAGTATATAGAAAATTTCCTTCTCTTCTGCCCCTCCTTACTATGTATTACCTACATTATATTCATTGTATTGGTTGGTTTTCGTAGTTTATTAGTCCTCCATTAATAGACATTAGATTGCTTCAGCAAATAACTTGTGTTATTTTGTGTATATGCAAATGTTTGTTTGTTTGTTTATTTTTGAGACGGAGTCTCCCTGTGTTGCCCAGGCTAGAGTGCAGTGGCGCCATCTCTGCTCACTGCAAGCTTCGCCTCTCTCGAGTTCACGCCATTCTCCTACCTCAGCCTCCCGAGTAGCTGGGACTACAGGCACCCGCCACCATGCCTGGCTAATTTTTTTGTATTTTTAGTAGAGATGGGGTTTTCACCATGTTAGCCAGGATGGTCTCAATCTCCTGACCTCGTGATCTGCCCGCCTCAGCCTCCCAAAGTGCTGG
>NW_012098654.1:3297077-3316202 GCF_000951045.1 Mandrillus leucophaeus | reverse complement strand
GCCAGGATGGTCTCGATCTCCTGACCTTGTGATCCACCCGCCTCGGCCTCCCAAAGTGCTGGGATTACAGGCGTGAGCCACCGCACCCGGTGCAAATGTATCTTTAGAATAAATTTCAATAGGTGTTACTGTTGGAGAAACAGGTGAATATGTTTGTAATTTTGGTAGATGTTGCCCAGTTACTCTTTCTATAACACAATTGTGCCAGCTTATGTTTCTGTAAAACATAATGACAACCCTTTTCCCATAACCTGGCCAGCAGAGTGTTATCAACTTGGATATTTGTCAGTATGAACAATATATTCCTCATGTAACTTTAATTTGCATTTTTTCATTATGGTTTTATTCTTTACATTTCAATCTTTGACCCATTTAGAATCATTTCAGATCATTTTGAATCGTACAGTATGAAGTATAGATACAACTTAATTTTTTTTTAGATGACTTTCTAGGAATCTCAACAAACCCATTAAATAGTTTATCTTTCCCTGCTATTCTGTAATTTAATCTTTATTATGGACTAAATTCCTGAAACTAATTTTTAACTGGCTGACATTAACATGCTTTTATCCTTACAGTTACATGTAACTTTTTTCATACTTATTTACTGAGTTTTAAGTCTGGTTGTTTGTCAAAGTGGCTTTTAGTGACCAGTGTCTATGATTACGTATTTTTATAATTGGCACTAAAATTTTTCCAATCTTTTATCTAACCCCCCCCCCCCCCAAGCCTATAGAAAAGGTGCAGGTACAACACAGATAACTTTTTTTTTTTTCCCTGAAACCACTGGAGAATAAGTTGAAAAATAAATACCCCTTTACACTGATACATAATGGGTGTATGTTTCCCTCAAGGACATTTTCTCATATAGCCCTCAATTCAACAATCAAACCTAAAAATTAACATTAATAACGTTTTTACTGTCTAATCCTCAGACTCTGTACACATTTTGCCTTTTGTTTCAGTGCCTTTTGTAGGGAATGGATCTCATCAGAATTATAGGTTATATTTAGTTATGTTTCTTTAATCCTCTTCATTTTAGAGCAGTTCTTCAGTCTTCCCCTGATTTTCATGACCTGGACACTTTTGAAGATTGCAGCTCAGGTGCATTGTAGAATGTTTGTCAGGTTGCATTTGTGTGGTATTTCTTCATTATTAGATTCTGGTTCGGGATCTTTTCCTTGTACCTTGCCAAGCAGGGCACAATTTTGGTTCCTTCTGTTACTAGCATTCACTTTGATCACTTAAGATTGGGTTTACAAGGCCGAAAAGTTAATTAGAAGGTTACCTTTTAGAGGTGGGCACAGTGACCCAAGTCTGTAATCCCAGCTCTTTTGGAGGCCAAACTTGAGCCATCAGTTAGCGACCAGCCTGGACAACATAGTGAGACCCTGTCTCTGCAAAAAAAAAAAAAAAAAAAAAGAAAGAAAAAAAATTAGCCAGGTGTGGTGGCACAGGCCTGTAGTTCTAGCTACCTGGGAGTCTAAGAATGGGATGTTGAGGCTGCAATGAACGGTGATTGCACCAGTGCACTCCAGCCTGGACAGCAGAGCAAAACAGTGTCTTTAAAAAAAAGATTACTTTTTTCGTCCTTTGTTACTAGTGAATATTTTATGGAAAGGTGGTCTGTGACTATGAAAGTATCTGGTTATTTAGCAACTATTCACTTTATTCATTTACCAATATCAGCATGGATGCACGATTTCTGGTTTTCTTTGTAGTTTCTACTCTATTACTAACATTATGTGTTGATTCTCAAGTTGTTCTAGCAGAACTAGCCCAGCAGGCCTGTCCTTTCAGGCTGAGTTTTGTGTGTCTTTCACATTATTTGAGCACTTTCTTACTTTTTGGTATAAGTTATTTCAGGGTTCTCCTCCTCAGAGGCAACAATTGTTGCCAGCTTCCTGTATCTTTCCAGAGATACTTTATGGGCATATGTGTTGTGTATATGTGTATGTAAATTTTAGCATTTGCGAATTAGACTTTTAATTTTAGAAAGATTTTAATTTTTAATTTCGTGAATTAGACTTAATTGAAGTCTAATATATATTCATGAAAGAATAGACATGGTAAATAGAAAGCTCAGTGAATTTTCATATAGTGAACACATCTGTCTAACTTCTGGTATCAAGAAATAACATGTGTGCACTCCAGAGGTTACCCTTCTGACTTCTCCTAGCCACTAACTGCATAACTACTGCTATGAGCTCTACCATCACAGATTGGTTGTGTCTGTCTTTGTAGTTTGTATATAAAGGGAATTAAATGCAATATATATATGTTCGTGTCTGATTTTTTTGGCTCAGCATGTTGTGAAATTCATGTTTTTGTAAGTTGCAGTATTTTCATTTCTATATAATATTGCATTGTATAAATATACTGCAGTTGATCTAATTCTACTCTTGATGAATAGACATTTACAAAGATTTCAGCACATCTCCTTCAGTAATTGAACAAACAGATAAATCAGTAAGGATGTAGAATATTGAATAATGATTAAATGTGAATTGATTGTAATATATAGAACACCATTCCCAACAACTGCAAAAAATATGCATTCTTTTCAGGTGCTTATGTGATATTTATCAGAAATGACTATAGGCCGGGCGCAGTGGCTCACGCCTGGAATCCCAGCACTTTGGGAGGCCGAGGCGGGCGGATCATGAGGTCAGGAGATCGAGACCATCCTGGCTAACACGGTGAAACCCCATCTCTACTAAAAATACAAAAAGAAATTAGCCAGGCATGGTGGCGGGTGCCTATAGTCCCAGCTACTCAGGAGGCTGAGGCAGGAGAATGGCGTGAACCCGAGAGGCGGAGCTTGCAGTGAGCTGAGATTGTGCCACTGCACTCTAGCCTGGGTGACAGAGTGAGACTCCGTCTCAAAAAAAAAAAAAAAAAAAAAAAAGACTATATATAGATCATAGTCTTAACATATTTCACAGCATTGAAATCATACAGAACATGTTCTCTGACCATAATGCTACTAAGCTAGGAATCAAAACCAAAAGTAGTACCTGGGAAATACACAGATGTGTGCAAGGAACCCAGATTCTTCTAAGTAGTCTGTGGGTCAAATAAGAAATCACAGTGGAAATTAGAAAATATTTTGCAATGAATTATTAATGGAAATACAACACATTGATTGGGCACAGTGGCTCATGCCTGTAATCCCAGCATTTTGGGAGGCTGAGGTGGGAGGAGTGCTTGAGCCCAGGAGTTCAAGACCAGCCTGGGTAACATGGTGAAACCTGGTCTCTATAAAAAGTACAAAAATTAGCTGGGCATGGTGGCATTTTCTTGGAGTCCCAGCTACTCAGGAGGTGGAGGTAGGAGAGCTTGAGCCCAGGAGGTCAAGGCTGCAGTGACCTGTGACTGGGCCACTTGCACTCCAGCCTGGGTGAGAGTGAGACTGTCCAGAAATAAAAGGCAACACATCACAGTTAATGGCTTTATCTAAAACCATGCTTAGACATAAACTTTTTTAGCCTTTCATATGTATTTAAATTACTTAGTAAGACACTGTGAACCACATTTTACCAATACCAAAATTTGAAGACTTAGTGGTGTCACCAAACATTCAGAGTAATTTAAATAATTTGAATTGAAAAGTTTTATGTTTGTAAACATATATAGGAATACTTCTTACAACCAAGGTTGTAATGGTGGAAAACTGGAAATGACGCAGATGTCTACTGTCAGGAATATGTATGAACGCAGTGTGATGTGCTGTATATGAAGGTAATACATGTCACTTAAAATAAGTGAACTAGGGCGTGAATGGATCATGTAAGCATAATGCTGAACGAACAAAGCATAGAAGAACTCAAAGAGTCTAGTTGATGTACAGTCATTTATGTACAGTATAAAAACATGCAAAATAATACCTTATGTATTTTTAGTTATATGTATATATTAAGTAAAAGCATGAAGTACTGGATGGGAATGATCGGTGAATTCAAGGTGGTAGTTGCCTGTGGGGTGTAGGCAGGTTGCACAGGCAGCTTCTTTAGGTTCGGTCATGTTGTTACTGCTTTAGGTATGTTTGGTACAGATGGTTCTGTTAATGTTTATGCCTTTCTGCCTGTCAAATATTTCCTAATAAAATTTTAAAAAGAAAAATAAGAGAGATAATAAAGTAGAGCCACCTTTGGGAGTTTTCATGGACAAGCTCAAGGGAGCAAGCAAGACATTTGGGTTTCCTCCTAGGTCCTGTAGGTAGAGAAACTGGTGTATGGAATCATTAGGGTTATTTAAACCCATCTCGGTGTATGAAGTATCAGGTCACAATACAGTTTTTCCTGCTATCTTGAAGTACTTTTGAGAAGACCACTAATTTTAAGGAAAATAATACCCAAAGAGATTAAATAACAGTGTAAGTAAATGTTACTTGCCTAGGATTTATGGTTACCAAGTGGCAGATTTCATTCATCATAACTTTTTAAAAGCACTTAACCATTATTTGATGTTTTAGAGGAGTGAGGTGGGGGAATTGGTAAGGGGTCTTCTCCTCCATTGAAATGGAAGTTCTACCAGGACTGGGACTTCCTGTTTTTCCCACTTCTGTATCCTCAGCGACCATCTCCAGAGCAGTGTCTGGTGCCTAGCAGATGCTCAGTAAATATTTCTTATATAGTTTGAGGAAAGTATATCTCAGATCTAATTTGAAATTATTTTTGTTTATTTTTATATCAGTTGTCACCAAAACTGTTCTATGTTCTAGGAATTTCCTGAGACCATATTACATCTCAGCCCAGAAGTTTTATCTAGCCAATTACTTGATTTAAAGATCATGGGATTCCTGTCTATAGTATTCTCTAGCAATAGATGGAAGAGTCACGGTGGACTCCGAATTGTTTTTCTCCATATTAACTTCTCTGCGAGCTAAAATGGAGGAAAGAAGTTAGATTAGAATATTGTTTTTCTATCAACACTGGCACCCAAAGCCTTTTCATCACAGCAAATGTTGATTCTGTAATGGAAGTTGGTCTTTTTGTGGTAATGAGGATGTTGCCTATCTTGATTTTGGTGGAGGTTACACAACTCTATACGTTTGTCAAAACTAGTTGAAACTGTAAAATGAGCTAATGTTATTGTGCGTATATAAATTATATCTCAATAATTAAGATAAACCAAAACAAGAAACAAAACCCAAAAGTTGAAACTTGTTTTTGAAAAAAGATGACAAGAGATTTTAAAGGAAGGGGTCTTACTGCAGAAGATATGAACATTTCCGTATGTTGTTGTTGGTGCTTGAACGTGGTGCAGAATCTCTTTGACAGAAATTACCCTATTTTAAAATGAATTGTGGCTCCAGTCACATGTTCTTTGATTTTCTTTCTTTCTTTTTTAAAGCAGCATTTTCCCAGCTCAGCTCACACTTGACTGAATACACTGGTCGATTATTTGGGGATTAACTAAGGCTTCTCATTTCCTGCTTTCCATTTCTCCTCTCCAGCAGGCCAGTGGGCCTTTCTTGTCTGGCATGTGCACCGAGATAAGCTAGCAGAGCTTGTTTGTGTTAGAAAAGTGGTTGTAGATGCAGCGGTTATAAATAGACTAACTAGTCTTAAAGGTTACCATCTTTGTTTTGGTTTAAGTTAAAGGAAGAGAAGAAATAATTAAGATATTTAAGATAAGACAGACTGATTTACATAAACCAGGAAAGTATAATTTTTTAGTGTTCCTGCTGATTTTCCCTTTTCTTACCTAACTATTTGAATTTCTTTATTGGTAAGTTGCTGGCTGTACTTGGATTCCTATTATGTAGGCCAACTTTGAGTCAGTAATTTCTAAAATTGTGTCTCTAGTGCTTCTTAAAAGTGCAAATATTTGTGTTGCTAAAAGTTACTGTGTTACCAACTCTACACTCACAGTTTAATTCAGACAGCAGTGGTACAAAAAGCATATCACCAGGAGAGGGAGGAATATTGCTAGATTCACATAAATTAGGTATATTAGTCATTATAAAGGATATGATTTAATATAACATTGTAAGCTAATATCTTTCTTTTTCTTAAAGATTTTGTTTAATGTTGCCAGTTTTCTCAGATAGGAAGCAGAATCATTCTTGAAATGGCCAGAAAGTTGCCTGGAATTGCGGAAATTATCTAGGTTATTATTTTCTGTGTGCTTTCAGCTTCAAGGGTTCACCGTTTTTTTAAAGTAGTATATAGCTTTTTAATGTAGACAAATACATACTTGTTTGAATCAAGCTTTAAATATTTCTTTTATATCATGAGCTCAGTGTTTGGAAAGAAAGATACCTTAAATTTGACAATGAGAGCTTCCTGTTTAGATTTTCTTCTTGTATAACTTCTGCTCTCTACTGGAATGTCTGGAATGTTTGGTTGCATAAATAGTAATGAAATCTTTTTTAATAGTATCTGACATCTAATGATTTTGTGCTTTGAAATCTCTGGTCATGGTGCTGTTTTGGGAGCATACTTTTCATTTAAATGACTGTGTCTAAAACAGAGGACACCTGGAGCCATCTGTGCAGCTTGTCGACTTCATTTCAGAGACCAGCCGTTCTTAACTATGGTCCAGGGGTCTGTAGGGTTGAACTGTTTTCATAATGATACCAAAACATCTTTTGTTTTTTGTTTTCACTGTCATTCTCTCAAGAGTGTACAGTGCATTCCACAGAAGGCTAAATGATGTGTGATATAGCTCAACAGATTGAATACAGAAGCAGAAGCAGATATGGGAATCTGTTTTCTTATTAAGCCAGAAGTAAAAGAGATTTACGGAAAAAAAAGTGTTACTCATTTCCTACATTTTGTTGATTCTAAAAACTGTAGTTATTTGTGTTATAATTATGTTAACACGAGCATGTAGTAGGTTTATTACTGTTACTCTTAATGAATTCATAAATTACAAAAAAATTATTATTTTTATTATTTTTACTTTTATTTTTTTTGAGATTGAGTCTCACTCTGTCACCAGGCTGGAGTGCAGTGGCGCGATCTCAGCTCACTGCAACCTCTGCCTCCCAGATTCAAGTGATTCTCCTGCCTCAGCCTCCCAAGTAGCTGGGACTACAGGTGTGTGCCACCACACCCAGCTAATTTTTGTATTTTTACTAGAGATGGGTTTTTAACGTGTCGGCCAGGGTGGTCTTGATTTCTTGATCTCACGATTTGCCCACCTCGGCCTCCCATAGTGCTGGGATTACAGACGTGAGTCACTGTGCCCATCCAAAATTTATTTAAACAGTTAATTATTTTTGTTAAAATGGAGTCTCGCTCTGTCGCCTGGCTGGAGTGCAGTGGCGTGATCTCAGCTCACTGCAACCTCCACTTCCCCAGTTCAAGCGATTCTCCTGCCTCAGCCTCCTGAGTAGCTGGGACTACAGGCGCCCGCCACCATACCCAGCTAATTTTTCTATTTTTAGTAGAGATGGGGTTTTACCATGTTGGCCAGGATGGTCTTGATCTCTTGACCTCGTGATCTGCCTGCCTCAGCCTCCCGAAGTGCTGGGATTACAGGCGTGAGCCACCGCGCCCAGCCAGAAATTTTTTTATTTTTAAATACAGTAAATATTGATAAGATATAACCCTTGTTCTCTGACTCTTTAATAATTTTTAAGAATCTAAGGAATCTTGAAGCTTAAGATGTTTGAGAGGTCCTTCTGTAAAAGGTGTATTGAGTCAATAAAATGTTTTCTTTTTTTTTTTAGACAGGGTCTTGCTCTGTCGCCAGGCTGGAGTATGGCAGTGCCATCACAGCTTGTTGCAACCTTGAGCTCTTGTGCTCAAGAGATCCTCCCTCCTCAGTCTCCAGAATAACTGGGACTACAAGAGCATGCCACCATGCCTGTCTCATTTTTAAATTTTTTGTAAAGACAGAGTGTCACTTTGTTGCCCAAGTTGGTCTCAAACTACTGGGCTCAAGCAGTCTTCATGCCTCTGCCTTCTAAAGTGCTGGAATTGCAGTCATGAGCCACTGTGCCAACCTCAGGGAAATACCGTGGTAGCTCATCATCGGTTTTTAATTGTAAACTCTCTGTCATGTATCTTTAATCATAAGTTGGTAACTCTTACTTGTAAAATAATGTGATGTTAAATAATGTGAGAGATTCAATTTGTGAAATTTCTAGAGAATTTTGGGAGCCTACAGCCCAGATTTTCCCCACCCTTTCTTTGACATCCTGCTCATTACTGCAAAGTCTGACCCCACCTTTGATGTGTGTGGTTGAGCTCTATAACTTTTCTGGCTATGTCACGTATAAGAAGTCATTAATTCCCTCACAATGAATAATGTTACTGCCATCACCACCATCACCAAACAACAACCAAAGTATTATTACAAAAATTCAAATTTCATGGTATTTGTACTCTTTTTTTTTTTTCCTTAAAGCAATTTAATGGAATGTTTAAAGCTTTAGTAGGGATTAAGGGAGAATTTGACAATTTCTTATTACACTCGCTATGAATAGCTATTTTTTTCTTCCTTTATGGGAGAAATCCTTTGGACCAAAGAGAAAATTTGTGCTTCTGTGTTGATCTGATAAAACCATAGCTGCTGGGAGAATACTGTTTAGAATGGGATTCATTTTTGTTTGGTCAGCAGATTTTGGAGGTCCAAGTGTAGGATTTTAATTTATCTGCGAAATTTCATGTTACCAAATTGACCCTTCAAAACTGAACTTTTAAAGCTGAGTCTGACATTTAGTATTTGTCAGTGTATTAGAGTTCTCCAGAGAGACAGAACCAATTGGCTGGCTGACTGGCTGGATAGAAAGATAGACAGATGGATGGACAGACAGATAAGAGGGGATTTATTATGGGAATTGTCTCACTCCATCATAGAAGCTAAGTCCTATGATAGCCATGTCTTAGTCTTTTTTTCTGAATACCTGAGACTGGGTAATTTATAAAGAAAATAAATGTATTATAGTTCTGGAGGCTGTGAAGTCCAGGTCAAGGGACTGTATCTGGTTGGCCTCTGGGGAGGGCTTTGTGCCGTGCCATAATGTGGTAGAAGGCATCCAGGACAATAGGGCTCACATGAGAAAGCCAAGCTCGCTTTTATAAGAGGACTCACTCTTGTGATAAGTTATTAACCTGTGAACGCATCAATGAATTAGTGAGTTATCAGGCTCCTTATGATCTAATCACCTCTTAAAGGCCTCACTTGTTCATACTTTTACACTGGGGATTAAGTTTCAGCCTGAGTTTCTGAGGGTGACAACATTCAGACCATTGCAGGCCATCTGCAAGCTGGAGATGCGGGGAAACTGATAGTGTGGCTCAGTTCAAGTTCAAAAGCCTCAGAACCAAAGGAACCTATAGTACAACTCTGTCTGAGGCTGAAGGCCAGAGAACCTGGGGGGCCAATGGTGTGAGTCCTCAGTCCAAAGACTGGAGGACCTAGAGATCTGATGCCCAAAGGTAGAAGGAGAAGGATGTCTTAGCTACTGGAGAGAGAGCAAAGTTTCCCTTTCCCTGCTGTTTTTGTTCTATTCTGGCCCCAAGCCCATTAGATGCTGTCCCACCCACATTGAGGGCAGATCTTCCCATGCAGGATACCATCTGACACACTAGTCTTCTCTAGGAACACCTGTATAGACACACCCAGAAATAATGCTTTACCAACTATCTAGCTGTCCCTTAATCCAGTTCAGATACCTGATATTAACCCCCACAGTCAGGTTGAAGTACGTGGTGGGATACTTTTGGGGAGCTACATAAGTGCTCTTTAGTTTGCTATGTCTGTCTGTATGTGCTAAGTCCCCTTTACGTATAGTTTATCTCTCTCTGTGTGTGTGTGTGTGTGTGTGTGTGTGACATTAAGGACAATAGGGTTATCTAGTTACCTAGCCTTGTAGATTACAGGTGAGGGCAAGAAGTATAAATATTCCCAAGGTTTTACCTGCACTTACTTTTGGCCTCTCTGCTGCAAACAAATACAAGAGTGAATTGTCTGAAAGTTTCAGTGTTCATACACAATATAATCCTAAGTAGAAAATCCTCAATGAGTTTTGACTCCTTAGCTAGCATTTCAGAGATGATTTAGTTTTCATGTACTGTTTTAGTTCCTACCAAAATATTGGTTGACTTTTCTCCATATTAAAGTGTAAAAATAATTTAAGAGGCAGTAGTTTAACAAACAAGGCATCATCAAGAAACAGTGGTTTTGAAATTATTGCTGATCATCTGAGCCTGTGCTTCAGTACATTCATAGTTACATCATCTTTCTGAGTATTTGTATGTAGCCAGTTATTTGTATATCTTGATTGTAAACACTGTAAAAAGTCATCTGCCCTCTTACCATTTCCCCTTCATGCTTCAACATCTGATAGAAGGTGATTTAAATCTTTTCACACAGACCCAGATGCTGATGTTATCTTTTGACAACAGTCTTTTGGATTGAATACCACTCATAGGTTTTGAAAATGAGCCCGTAACCTTGATCCTAGTGCCTACAAGCAGTAAGCAGCCTAGTCGGATGGTTGTGGCCATGGTCTGCTGCTGTTTTTTCATCTACTT
This sequence comes from Mandrillus leucophaeus, assembly GCF_000951045.1. Classification (NCBI taxonomy): domain Eukaryota; kingdom Metazoa; phylum Chordata; class Mammalia; order Primates; family Cercopithecidae; genus Mandrillus; species Mandrillus leucophaeus. The sequence goes on along the minus strand of NW_012098654.1, from coordinate 3,305,709 downwards.
ACTTTTCTTTAAAAATTCATTATGCCAGTTCTGACTGGGTGCAGTGCCTCACACCTATAATCCTAGCACTTTGGGAGGCCGAGTTGGGCAGATCACAAGGTCTGGAGATCAAGATCATCCTGGTTAACATGATGAAACCCCATTTCTACTAAAAATACAAAACATTATCTGGGCATGGTGGCATGTGCCTGTAGTTCCAGCTATTCAGAAAGCGAAGGCAGGAGAATCGCTTGAACCCGGGAGGCGGAGGTTGCAGTGAGCCGAGATCGTGCCACTGCACTCCAGCCTGGGTGACTGAGTGAGACTCTGTCTCAAAAAAAAAAATAAATATTATTCCAGTTCTGAGCAGACCCCTCCAGTAGTCTGCTCTATACTGGGTGTACCAGTAGTTCCAGGTACACCTGTTTGGAAATGCTAATAAATGTGACGTTACCACCAACAGGATTCTGTGTCCCATCTAATTTTTGTTTTCTGTTTTTTTTTTTTTTTTTTTTTTTTTTGAGATAGAGTCTTGCTCTGTCGTCTAGGCTGGAGTGTAGTGATGCCATCTCAGCTCACTGCAACTTCCGCCTCCCTGGTTCAAGCAGTTCTCTGCTTCAGCCTCCCGAGTAGCTGGGATTACAGGCAGTCGCCACCACACCCAGCTAATTTTTGTAGTTTTAGTGGGGACGGGGTTTCATCATCTTGGCCAGGCTGGTCTTGAACTCCTGACCTCGTGATTCACCTGCCTTGGCCTCCCAAAGTGTTGGGATTACCGGTGTGAGCCACCGCGCCTAGCCTGGGTATTTTATTTTGTTTTATTTTTCCCCTGCCTGCCCCTCGTTTTAAGGTATTTTAGAAATGAGAGTAGTGTGGCCACCTGAGGGGAGCTGTGCCACAGCCGTGGTCCTTCCACAGGTGAGTTCAGGCACCACTGAGAATGGATGTAGAAGACGACCCTATGGATTTTTAGGTCTGTTCAGCCCCAGCCCTACACTAAAATACACCGAGGTTGGAAGAAGGTGTTCCAGGATCAAACAAGAGTGGATACTTGTCAATGGCAATAAGAAATTTACTTGCCCTCACTTTGCCCTCTCAAAATGAAACAAAATGTTTAATGACTCAGTGCCATTTGGGAGATGTGTACAGCATGGTGTGATTATAAAGTATATTCAGAGTCCTTTCTTTCCCCTGAGAAAAGTCTGTGGAGTCAGTATTTCAGCTTTTCTCCTTACCCACTGGTCCCCATGTCCGAGCAGAACCCTGGTGTACATGAACCTTGATGGCCTGAGGCCTGGTGGTATACTCTGCTTTAGGTTTTTCTATACCTCTTTCCTGGCATTATGGAGCTGTAATGGCTATAAAGTTATACAGATAATATATATAGATATGTAAAATTCTTTTTTAAAATTTAAAAAAAATTTTTTTTATTTTTTAGACGGAGTCTGGCTCTTGTCACCTAGGCTGGAGTGCAATGGCACGATCTCAGCTCACTGCAACCTCGGCCTCCCAGGCTCAAGCGATTCTCCTGTCTCAGCCTCCCTAGTAGCTGGGATTACAGGCATGGGCCGTCATAGATATGTAAAATTCTTAGAGCCTTTTTGTTTGTTTCGTTTTGAGACAGAGTTTCGCTGTTGTTACTCAGACTGGAGTGCAGTGGCATGATCTCCTTTCACTGCAACCTCCACCTCCTGGGTTCAAGCCGTTCTCCTGCCTCACTCAGCCTCTCAAGTAGCTGGGATTATAGGCACCCACCACTATGCCCAACTAATTTTTGTATTTTTAGTAGAGATGGGGGTTTTGCCATGTTGATCAGGCTGGCCTTGAACTCCTGACCTCAGGTGATCCACCTGGCTCTGCCTCTCAAAGTGGTAGGATTACAGGCCTGCACCACTGTGCCCGGCCATTCTTAGAGTCTTATGTTAAGTAGGGTAGAGGCTTGAAATATTACAAGATATTTCCTATCTAATTTCATTTTTAAAATTTCATTTTGTTGTAAGTTGACATTTTATAATTGTATATACGTATGGAGTACAAAATGATGTATGATTCATTAATACAATGTAGAATAATTAAATCAAGCTAGTTAAGATACCATCACCTCAATTACTTACAATTTTTTATAATGAGAACGTTTGAAATTTACTCTTACCAATTTTGAAATGTACAATACAGGTATTAACTATATTAATCATGTTGTGCAGTTGATCTTTTTAAAAACCCAGTTATTCTTCTTTACTGAGATTTTGTATCCTTTGACCATTAGCTCCCCCGTCCCCCACTGCCCAGCCTCTGTAACCACTTCTCTTCGCTTCTATGAGTTGGGTTGTTTGAGTCCACATGTAATAAGTAAGCACATGTGGTATTTGTCTTTCAATTCCTGGCTTATTTATTTAACTTAGGATAGTATTCTCTAGTTCCATTCATGTTGTTGCAGATGACAGGAGTCTTCTTTTTTAAAGGCTGAATAGTAGTCCATTGTGTGTGTGTGTGTGTGTGTGTGTGTGTGTGTGTGTGTGTGTGTATATCTCTCACATTTTCTTTATCCATTCATTGTTGATAGGAACTGAAGTTGATTCCCTAACTTGTTTATTGTGAATAAACTTGGGAGTGCAGGCTTCTCTTTGACAGACTGATTTTAAATCTTTTGGTAAATTCCCAGAAGTGGGATTCCTGGATCTAATTTCATTTTAATTGAATTAAATTTAATTTCAGACATTTATCCACAAAGTTGGGTAACTATGACTGGTACAGAAAGCTTATCTTTAGTTTTGATTTGCCTGTGTAAATAAATACAGGTTGAGCATCTCTAATTTAAAATCTCTCACTTTTTGAGTGCTGACATGACACCGTAAGTAGAAAATTCCACATCTGACCTTTGTGACAGGCTGCATATGTTATTAAAATGTTTTATATACTTATCCTGAGGCTATGTGTATGAGGTTTATATGAAACATAAATGAATTTTGTGTTTAGACTTGGGTCCCATCACCAAGATGTCTCATTATGTATACCCAAAGATTCCAAAATCTAGAAAATTCTGAAATCAGAAACACCTCTGGTCCCAGGTATTTTGAATGAGCGGTTACTCAGTCTGTATCTGGAGTTAGCTTTGACCTTTGAAGAAGAGTGATCTTTGACCCCATTGTCTGTCCCTACCCTTCTCCCTTGAAGTCAGGAATGATTGAAGCCGTTATCACTATGTCCCCAGGGTCTTAGCTAAGGTGACAGTCTAACAGTCATTGTCCTGTAGGTGGAGGTGGACTCAACAGGCGGAGTTAATGCCTCTTTAAACCGGTTAGTGAGCGCACTTGAAGGGAGATGGTGATGTCTCCAGGAGACAGTTTTTCCCCCTCTGTATACTTAATTAGTATGCTGACTACCAATTAAAAGTTGTATGTATACATTTCTGAGTTATACAGTAAACTTCTAATGTTCAGACAGCTCTTAACCTTATTATCACCATGTTGTGGAAATGCATGAAAAGTTTCTTCAGAAAGTATCTTTTTAAGCCCTACAGTGCACACATGTTAGCCACTTCACCCCAAATTTCTGGAGAAACTTGGTGGGCTGTATTGGCTTACTTAAAGTAAGAATTTTGATCTGATTTCACTTGGTTCTGAATCAAGAGCCCCCATTACTGAGCAGTTAAAAAATATGCAGGAAGTTATCCTCTTCTCTCTAGCAGATTGTTTTGACTTGGCAAAGTTATTTATTTGCTAATATCCATCTTGGTACTCTGTTGAGGCTGTCTTTGGCCTTGATGTCCCTGTCACATTTGATAACACAGAGGGACAGGAGTGGTCTGTTTTGGAGGCTTTGGGGACCTGATGATCCCTGCTGTGAGCTGGTGGCAGGTATCATTAGCTAGCGATCAATGGGACAAAGAAGCTCTTTCCTCTGCATCGTAGGTGAGTAGGTGAATTTACGGTTGTTCCATCTGGCTTGCAGGCCGCCTCTGTTTGAAGGACTCTCTCTCTGCCCTTGTCCTATTGGCATTTATGAACTCTCCAGATACCCCCTTGATTATTATTACTATTTTCATGTTGTGGAAAAACATTGTCTTGAGGCTGATATTAAGAATGTTTCTGGGAAAGACTCAGGCTATTTAAATCGATAAAACACTAAATTAGTAATCATGAAAGATCTACAGGAAAGGAAGTTTCCATCTTGGCATTAGACCCTGTGTCTGTGTTTGGGCAGACTGTGTTGTGTGTTGCTGATGACAACACAGTTGCCCTTCAACAGAAACCTTTTCTTGGCCTTTCCTGTCTCCATTGCCTTCCTTTTCCCCTAGTCTACCCCTTGTCAGTTATCTAGTTCTGAGTGTTTCATTTCAGTTATTTTAAATTTGTTAAATCTGAATACTATTGTCTGATATTCAAAGATGTGTAGAAATCTTTGCTATTCTGCTCCTAAATAGCTACCATAAGGATCTGTCTTTTTTCTAAGCCCAGATTTGGGGGATGGATTTTGTCCTCTATTAATCTCCTTAAATCAACATATATTCTTCATTTCAAGAGAAATCTAGCCAGGGATATGGAAGAATCCATATTTTAGCCCAGAAACAACTCCTCTCGCCCTTTTTTTTTTTTTTTCTCACAGAGCCAACCTTATTGTAAGCAGATTGGATGTGCTCCTGTTTAGTGGCTTAAAACATAGCAAGATGTCTACCTCTACAAAAAAATTTTAAAAATTAGCTGGGTGCTTGTTTTCCTACTTAACTCAGGAGGCTGAGGCAGGAGGATCACTTTGAGCCTGGGAGGTCGAGGCTGCAGTGAGCCATGATGGTGCCATTGCACTCCAGCCTGGGTAACAGAGTGAGAACTTGTCTCTAAACAAACAAACTGGTGAGAAGTTATTTACTTCCCAGTGGGCTCCTCTTACTATTCAGAAGTATACCCTAGGGTGCTTTCACACAGGAAGCTCACTTCCCTCTTGATTCCACATTCTGTTTAAAATACATTATTTATAAACATTTTGACGTTTATGTCATTGTTAAATTATATTGCTAGTAAAAAGTGAGGCTTAATTGTTAAGAAATTCTTGATAAGCCTCTAGAATTGTTGGAAAAGTGAAGACATTTTCCTCTTAATTTGCTGTATGACTTATTTTTATATTGCTATTACTAACATAATTTTGAATCTTAGAAAAGCAAAACCTTTAAGTGACCTCTTTTCTATCTTGGCTACTCTCTTTTTTCTGTAAAACAGTGATAGTAATATCTAACATTTATTGAGCTCATCAGCTTGCTTTATATTAGTTTATTTAATCCTCACAACCGAATAAGGTAGAAACTTGGTTTTCTCCCATTTTGTATATGAGAGCATTGAGGCTTGGAGAAGTTACTTGCCCGAAGTCACATAGCTTAGTAAGTTGCAGAGCCAGGATTCAAACCCAGACAGTTTTGCTTGAATCACATGATCTCTAAATTCATGTCTGGCTTTAATTTTCTGTGATTTTGACCAAAATTCTTTGACTAGTGAGTAGTAGGAAATAGATGATTACCTGTGTCTTAACTTTCGAGCAATACTTCTGTGTCTGAGGTAGCTTTGGGAACACTTACTCAGGGAGGGGATGCTCTTTTCTCCCTCATATAGCAGTGGCCAGCTTCCCCTGAAGGTGACATTTTAATTTGTAAACCTTCTTTAGGATGGCACTGTTAGCCAGTGCCATTGCACAGATACAGAGAAAAAATTAGAGATTCTCCCACAGCATCATTTTATCTACTTGGTTTTGTTTGAGGAAGAAATCTAGATGTAAACATGTAAGAATGGAAAGAGAACATAGAAACAATTTTGTTCCATCCCTAAGAGGGTTGGGGGACTCCACTAAGGTTGCAACTAGCAGTTGCAGACTGAACTGCAATCCTAGATTACCTAATTTTAATCTAGTACCTGCTGAAACCACACATTGCCTCCCTTTATAATAGACTTTTAATTTATAATTAAGTTACTGGCCTATTTAGAAAGATTGTGGATATTACAGCTACTTAAATTTGTTCCAAATTGTTGTTTACTTCCAGTCTACCTTTGTGTGTTTTGTGTGTGGAATTGATTGTGAAGTCTTTGTAGCACAATGCTGCCACTCCCTGGTTATTGCATAGTACTGCATTGGGGAATCCAATAGTTCTTTCACTGCCATTGTAAAGTATAATATTAGGATTCATACATCTAGGTACAAATAAACGAAAGCAGTGATTTATTTGTGTGTGTAATCAGTAGGTATTCCTACATCATAAGATAACATAGATATTGTACCTCAAAAGATCACCAGTATGCCTGGCTTGGTTCTGAAAAATAGACATTGTACAAATTTGAGTTACTATATCTAAAAGGTATTTCTGTTGCCCTTCAGGTTTTCAGACATCTTAAATGTGTTTCAGAAATACATAGACTGGTAGATTTTAAAACATTGTTGTGTTTACTTTGAAACAGCACATTTTTGGCTGGTGTGGTGGCTCATGCTTGACATCCCAGCACATTGGGAGGTTAAAGCGGGTGGATGGATCATTTGAGGTCAGGAGTTCCAGACCAGTGGGGCCCACATGGTCAAAACCTGTCTCTACTAAAAATACAAAAATAGCTGGGCATGATGGCACACACCTATAATCCCAGCTACTTGGGAGGCTGAGGCAGGAGAATCATTTGAATCTAGGAGGTGGAGGTTGCAGTGAGCTGAGATCATACCACTGCACTCCAGCCTGGGTGACAGAGTGAGGCTCCTTCTCAAAAAAAATAAAAATAAATAAATAAATAAAACCACATCTTCACATTTGAGTTCTGTTGAAACTTGTGGCAATTGTTATCTTTCTGATTCTTTAAATGGCTTTTAAGTGTCTTTTAGCAAAGGTTTTTTGGAACTTTCCTAGTAGTGTTTTAGTGTTGGCTATATTTGTGACTGCTCGTTAAAGCAGAAAGTATCTTCTTTCATTAATGAGGGCTCTTTTATCATGTTTTAGGATTTAGGCACCCCCTTTATAAACATGAGGCATTTCTTGAATTTTAGCTCTCATTCATTACTGACCAGCGGGACTGTGATGAGAACGTAGAGGCTGCTGAAAGGAATGGTATTCCATTCACCTTGGAGAATTCTGTTAAGGCCACACATGGGTTGGAAAAGTATTTTAGGAGGCCGCAGGAAACCTCAGTGCGCTCCCTGTTGAGCTATTTCTTGACCAGGCACAGAGATGATCTTTTGCAAACTGTAGCCCTATAACTTGCTAATGGAAGGGCAATATTTGATCCTTTATTCTCAGAACAAACTGGGAACAAAATTAACTTTTAGGGATAACATAGTTCAGTGTCCTATAAACATTTACAGGATCATTTATGTGATCATCATAAACTCTTCATTATTCACAAATAGTTATATACAAGATGTTCTATTACCTGGAGATTCGGAAATAAATGAGATGAGGTCTCTGGACTCATAGTACCTTCATCACCACCCATTCTTCGCTATATTCATTTGGCACATAACAGTATCTGTGGCTAAAAAGTGGGAGGAGAATCTAATTTAGTTTGGGTAATAGGCAAACCTTGGAGAAGAGATTATTTTGTGCCAGGCCTTGCTGGGTAAGTTCTTTCTAGCCTATTGCCCTTAATGAGCCTTGACAGTATGCTAACATTGACTCTAAATATTTACCAAAATGATTAAAGATTAAAATAGAAGGATATATTCATATAGTATTATATAGTTAATGTTAAATAAAACTGTAATATTGAATGGATTAGTTACTCAAACTGGGGAGATAAACAGATTCGAGACTGGTCTCCTTTTGTTTCCTGAAATAAGCAGTTTAGAGGAGTAAGGTGAGAGGGATCTATTGACGGGTGTTTTTAAAAAATAAAATTTGACCTCATAACTGACTTACGTATTATTGTGGTCCTGATGGTAATTGTGTCTCTCCCTACCTACCTGTCCACCCGTTTACAGGGGCTTTTGTCATGGGTATGATATGCACTTGTGGCCACCTGAAATCCTGTTCCTAATGCTGTTAGATTTTCCTTTTCAGAGTAAGAGGGACCATCTCCTCATGAACGTCAAATGGTACTACCGTCAGTCTGAGGTCCCAGATTCTGTGTATCAGCATTTGGTTCAGGATCGACATAATGAAAATGGTAAATATGTCCTTCTGGTTTGATTCATGTATTTCTTAGCTTTGGGCAATGTTCTTTCTAAAGACATTAATTAAATGAAGATAACTTTTTAAAAAGTGGATTTTTGAATGTTGGTAGGCCTTATGCTTGACGATTCACATTGGTTACCCATTAGTCACGTGAGGTGGGTCTGTCCCTCTCCAGTTCCAGATGAGGAAACTGAGGTTGAGCGATGCTAAGGACGTTGCTGGGGCTGTGCATCCTCTAAATGGCAGTGCTGGCGCTGGCATCAAACTTTGCCTGGCCCTGATCCTGCTGCACTCTTCTCACAGTCAACAAACCAGTGAAAAACAACTTGGAAGAATGATATTCTTTTTTATCTTGCTGGGTGTTTTTTTTTTTTTTTTTTTTTTTCTTTAGTAGAGACAGAGAACCTCCGTTAAAGCAAGGATGGTCTAGTTCCTTGTTAAAAATATTATTTTTAGTGGAAGCTGTGTGATTTCACTCCATTTTGTAATATTTAGCAAGAAAAATAAGATGGACAGGATCAC
>NW_012098654.1:3276608-3297027 GCF_000951045.1 Mandrillus leucophaeus | reverse complement strand
TCTCACAGTCAACAAACCAGTGAAAAACAACTTGAGGTTTTGCTTTTTTTTTTTTTTCTCCAATTTTTTTTTTTTTTTTTTTTTTCCTTCTTTGAAACTATAAAAAAAACCTCCGTTAAAGCAAGTAAATTATAGTTCCTTGTTAAAAATATTATTTTTAGTGGAAGCTGTGTGATTTCACTCCATTTTGTAATATTTAGCAAGAAAAATAAGATGGACAGGATCACTAAGTATTTTGGTAGTTGAAGAGGTGCTAGGATAATATAGTTGTTTCTGCTCTTTTTCCATTTGTACTTAATCCATTTTGGCAAAATAAAGGGACTCAGTAAGGGGTATAAAACATAGCCAAGAAGATACTTTGTTGACAAAAACTGTACTTTCTGTTACTGTTATTCTTGCAATTTGTGATTCCTCTTCTCTATTTTGCATACTTATGATGCTCACCAGGCCTGGTTATTTAGTGGGTGGTAAACCTGAAAGAAAAGTTTTACAAAATTTTTTTACTTGTTTTGGGAAACTCAGTTTTAATGTCCTCTTAATTAATTTTTTGACAGACTCTGGAAGAGAACTTGTCATTACAGACCCAGTTATCAAGAACCGAGAGCTCTTCATTTCTGATTACGTTGACACTTACCATGCTGCTGCCCTTAGGTAAGTACTGGAGACATGCTCTTGCATGTGAAGGAGGAGTCATTGAGTGCAGGAGGTGGAGAATCTAATCTCTCCTGATCTTTTAGTAGTCACTGTATTAATCAGACTCCTCTTTTGGCCTCAGAGTGAACATTCCAGTGTCTGCTCTGGATTGTTGAGATTGCAGAGGTTCTCCGTATCTTCACTAATCTAGCTTTACCTCTCTCTCTCTTTTTTGATAATTTACTTTTTAATGCCCTTTCTATGTTACTGTATCTTCATTTCCTTGGAAATTATTATCCTGGTATTGTTTGCTCTGAAGTATGTGGGTGAAATGTTCCAATGGGCAGGTGCAGTGGCTCACATCTGTAATCCTGGCACTTTGGAAAGCTGAGGTGGGACAAAGTGTTCTGATGGTCTGCAGTTTACTTTCTAAAGATTTAATTCCTGCCACGAGAGAAGATAGAGAAACGGATGACGCAGATATGGCAGCGTGTAATTAATTGAGAATCTAGGCAAAGTTTATAGAGATTTTCATTGAACTATTCTTCCATTTTCTGTATGTCTGAAAAATTTCCTACTAGATAGCTTCATTGGTAGGGAGAAGAGGTGGGTAGAAAGATATTGAAGATTTCATTCTGAGGCAGAAGGTAACATTCCAGCTGGTCATAATGTGTTCAGGAATTATGTCAAAAAAATGACCATGACATTTGCATCTTTGGGTATTTTCCGTCTCTTTCAAGAAAAGGATGGCCGTAATGGCTCATTTTGTGTATGTATGACTGACTTTGGGTCTTTTAAGTGGTATAGGAAGTAAGACTACTAATATTCTTAAAACCCTTTCCTCACTGGAAATAATCATTAATAAAGTGGTGAAAAACTACTTTTTTTTTGTTAAGTACTATAATAGGTTTTAATAAAATTCTAGGATTTTGGTAGCTTTTATCTTAAAACTACAATGAGTTACAGTAATTTCTCCATTCTGATGCTCAGATGGTATTCAGAAAAACCATCTGGAGTCTTTTGTGCAAAGCTACATAGCTAAAGTCTGTTATTTCAAGGTAAATTAGTAGCAACTTTAGGGCAGGCTTTGACAAGCTTTTCGGGTCAGCTGATACTTCACATGGTATCTGTTGCAGTGACTCAGGTCAACCATTGCAGCATAAAAGCCATAGACAACATGAAATAAATGAAGTGGCTGTGCTCCAATAAAACTTTATGGATATTGAAATTTGAGTTTCATTTAATTTTCATGTGTCAGGAGATACTTTTCTTTTGCTTTCTTTTTCAGCCATTTAAAATGCAAAAACTCTTCTCTCAGGCCACAGGAAGCAGGCGGTGTGCCAGATGTGGCTTTTCTGGCCATAGTTTGCCAACTCTGCTGTGGGGTATGGCGTGGATGTAGTTAGGTTTGACTTCTTACATGAATTTAGATGAATTTAGAGAATTTCTCAGTGTTTTGTAAACTTCCTGTGAACTTCCACAAGCTTTGTGTGACTTTTAAGATTAGCTTTCCAAGCTTAAGCTCACTTGCTGAACAAAGGAAGTTAATGCAGGGTTGGTTATATTGATGAAACAGTTCAATTTTTACCTGGGACCAGTGACTTAATCCTGGAATATTGTTAGCTGGAACCGGTGACTTAATCCTGGAATATTGTTAGCTGGGTCCAGTGACTGAATTCCTGGAATATTGTTAATGGACCAGTCACTTAATCCTTGAATATTTCTGGTCTTGTTCTTTTTTTTTTTTTTTTTTTGAGACAGGATCTCGCTCTGTCATCCAGGAGTGCAGTGGTGAGATTATGGCTCACTGCAGCCTCAAACTCCTGGGCTCAAGCAATCCTACCTCCCCAAGTAGCTGGGACTACAGGTGTACACCACCACCCTGGCTAATTTTTGTGTGTTTTGTAGAGACGAGGTTTTACCATCTTGCCCAGGCTGGTCTTGAATTCCTAAGCTTAAGCAATCCACCCACTTCGGCCTCCCCAGAGTGCTGGGATTACAGGTGTGAACCACCGCACTCAGCCAAATCCTGGAATACTTCTTACACTGGTTTGCATACTCTTTCCTTCCTCTTTCCATCTTGTCTCACAGGTTGAGGGAAAAGATTTTAAGCGATTTAGAGTTTCAGTTGAACAAATAGTGAGATACGTGACTGTGTATTCAACATGTTTTGACATAAATGCTTAAAATCAATATATTTGAGTAGTTATCATTGGTATTGAGATTTGTAGAATCTTTTTTTCTGAGACAGAGTCTTGCTTTGTCACCCAGGCTGGAGCTCAGTGGCTTGTTCTTGGCTTACTTCACTGCAACCTCCGCCTCCCAGGTTCAAGTGATTCTCCTACCTCAGCCTCCTGAGTAGCTGGGATTACAGGCATGTGCCATGATGCCCAGCTAATTTTTTTATTTTTATTAGAGACAGGGTTTCACTATCTTGGCCAGGCTGGTCTTGAACTCCTGACCTCAAGTGATCCACCCACCTCAGCCTCCCAAAGTGCTGGGATTACAGGCATGAGCCACCACACCCGGCCCATGTTTATCTTATTTTAGCATTTTCAGAAGAACAGGTTATCCCAAATAATTCCATCTGGATTCCATGAATTTACTGTAGCTAAGTTTACAATCAGATGTTTCTTGGAGATGTGTAAATGTGTAAGTCACTGTCCTTTCACTGGCCACCACCGTGCTACAGTGGTAATACTTCATCTTCTTTTCACTGGGTATATAATTAGAATCCTCATTAATTAGTTTTTTTTTTTTTTTTCTCTCCTGTGGTGTTTTCTTCAAAGTGGTCATAAAAAGTGGTAGCTGCTTTATAAAACTTTTATCTTGAATTTGATTTTATAGTACAACATTCTTTTGTGACTTGACTACTGGATTTTTTTCAAAGACATCAGATGACAGGTGGTCGTTTGGTCACTGAACAAGCTGGCCTAATGGTGCAGTGTCGTGTGAGTGTGTGGACGTACTGGCTTGGTGGTGCAATGTCTCGGTGCATGTGGACGCACTGGCCTAATGATGCAATTTTGCGTGTGTGTGTGTGGATGCGCTGGCCTAGTGGTGCGGTGTTGCACACGTGTTTGTGGATGCGCTGACTTACTGGTGTGGTGTCATGTGTGTTTGTGGACGTGCTAGCCTAGTGGTGCGGAGTCACATGTGTGTAGACGTGCTGGCCTGGTGGTGCAGTGTTGGCGTGTGTGTGGACCTGCTGGCCTAGTGGTGCAGGATCACACGTGTGTGTGGACGCGCTTCCCTAATGGTGCAGGGTCTCTTTGCTGTCACTTAGTGATCTGGCCTCGCTCTTGGCAGCAGCACTCACCGTGACAGAAGCTTTGATTGTCCCATTACTCCCGTAAAATAGAATGGGATGGCAGTGCCCCTAGCAGTCTCTGTTTATTCTCTTTCTCTTCACCAAGGTAGATTAACTTAAAAAATGTTTGGGATGTATTTGGTGGGAGATGGTTAAAGTTAAGCTTTAACTTTTTTTTTCCAATTTTCTTCTCATAGTTTATGCACAGAAAGAGTTTATTCTTTCTCCATAGTTATAAACCAGTACTACTAAAAATAAATTCAATTTTGAGAGAGACACAAATAAAATAGTCTGTAGGCACATGAAAAGGGATCAAATAAATGTAATGAAAAAAACCATGGGGGAATAAAAAAGAAAAAAGAAAAAGACTGATCATGTTAGTGCTTAGCACCATTCTTCTTGAAGATCAAAGGGCTCAGTTGTGTGGATTCATCCGGTTGCAGTAACTCTGAGGGGGCTCTTGCCATTCCATTCACTCAGGAGGAAACTGATGTATAAGGTTTTCTTTCAAGCTGGTGCTAGAGTTGGGTTATAAAGGAGGAGAGAGAGCTTTATCCTTTAGCTGTGGTAAATCAAAAGGAAAACAGAATGCCCTGTAGCTTCTTTGTAAATTGTGAGATTATAACTTTTTCCTACCAGAGTTTCTTCCTGTAAGGAAATCTGAGCCCTTCGCAGTTGTAGAAATGTGTTGAGGTCCAGCATTAACTGCATTGCTGTCAGTTTTGAATACTTGACCTTGGCTGTCCCTTGTCTCTACCTTTCAAGATAAGTTTCTACAGCTGCTGATCTTATTTCATCACACGTTATCAATAAGCACCAAAGAGTAAAGTTAGCATTTTGAATAGAGTAGTTTTTGAGTTCTGTTTATTTCCGGGTAAATATTTTTGGCTGGCATTGTGGTATAATAGACTGAAGTTAGAAGACTTGCGTTTGAATCCTGGCTCTGCTGTAGCCTTGTGACCAGTGTCAAGTTTTTTAACGTTTGAGCTAACCTTTTGACAAACTTATTCAAGGTCACATGACTAATGACAGAATCCTGAACCAAACACACACATCTGGTTCCACATCCAGTATGGTAAGGAGTGTGAAAGTCCCTCATAGAGCATCTCATGCCCTAGTAACATGTATAGTACACTCCATAGCTCATTGAATTTCTGCTGAGTTCTTAAAAGTATAAGGGGAAGAAAAGAATAAGTGAAATTAAGTTTAATTTTGTACTGAGTTAATAATGGTGTAATCACTTAGCATGCACTTTTTTTACTGTTTCTCTGTGGCCCGTTGGAGGAGTAGGGATTAGATACTTAGATTCCTTCAGGTATATGGAGAAGAGTTCAGCTTAGGGAGCCATCTCAACGCGCTCTAAGAATGAGCAGATAAACTTGTAACTTGTAATTTGTTTTCTATGCTACTTTTTCTCCCCTAAGGATAATGTTTTATTAATGATCCAAGGATCTGGAGTGATTGCTTTGTGATTGGACTGAGGACATGTGACCTGGGGAACATTCTCGGGTTTATTGTGCACTCACATCAGTGCATTCTCCAGTATTGATTGTGGAGGGCAGCAGAGGAGATCGTAAATGTCGACTTAAGGGCTGTTTTTCAACTTTCTGAATATCTGCTTCCTATTTCAGGGAGTCACTGGGGAAAAAAATATCCTACTGCAGGTCAGGTTATAGGCTACCATTTTACCCAGGGGTTCCTATTATAGGAAAATGCCTTAGGATGAATTTTCTGGAAGACCAGGGCCGAGGAGCCCTAAATTAGCTGTTTGAGGCTTCCAGTCTGTTTTTTTTTTTTCATCCTAAATTAATTTATCTCCTTACTTTGTTATGAGCAACTAGTATCATGTATGTGTTTAGGGCTGGAAACAGATTAGTTACATCTGTGGACAGTTTCCCAACCATTTAAAAATCCTTTAGTGGCAGGGCACAGTGGCTCACGCCTGTAATCCCAGCACTTTGGGAGGCCGAGGTGGGCAGATCACCTGAGGTCAGGAGTTCGAGACCAACCTGGCCAACATGGCAAAGCCCCGTCTCTACTAAAACTGCAAAAAATTAGCCAAGTGTGGTGGCTGGTGCCTGTAGTCCCAGCTACTAGGGAGGCTGAGGCAGGAGAATCGCTTTAACCTGGGAGGTGGCGGAGGTTGCAGTGAGCTGAGATTGCACCACTGCACTCCTGCCTGGGTGTCGGAGCGAGACTCCGTCTCAAAAAAAGAAAAAACCCTTTAGCTCCTGCAAGTTTCTTAAGGAGTTTCGTGGTGTCTCACAGCTCTTAGTTTTGCAGTTTAAGAATCCTTTTCTGGCTTTAATCTACAGTTGTTTTTACATGTGAAATAACTTTGACCTATAACATTTTTATTGTTTTGTCTATACATGCTTAGTACATTAGACATCATAACCTGTCAATTCCTTTATTCATTCATCATTTAACACTTTATTAATCTAGTAGATGAAGGGCTCTATGTTTGGTTATGGGAACCTACCCATTAAGATATTCCGTCGGCCCTAGAGTATTTCATAGTATTTGAAAAACTTTCTTTTATTTGGAGCTATTTTTAGACACACAGCAAAGTTACAAGTACTCAGGTTCAATATATCCCTCCCCTAACCTAATGTGAACTTCTTCTACAACTACAGTACAGTTATCAGAACCAGGGAATTAACATTGATACAATAGCATTAGACTAAAGATGGTCTTCGAATTTCAACAACATCCTCGTTGTTGTTCTAGGATCTTATATGGGATCCCACAATGCATTTAGTTATTTCTCCTTAGTCTCCTGCAGCGTGTAATAGTTCTCCAGTCTTTCCTTGCCGTTCATGACCTTCCTTGGTACTGTAAGTATTATTGATCAATTATTTTGTCAAATGTCCCTCAATTTGGCTTTTCTGAGGTAAGGCATTTTGGGCAAGAATCACAGAAATTATGTGTTTCTGAGTGCATCTTATCATGGGCTTCAAGAGGTTGATAATGTCTAATTACTAGTGACATTGACCTTGTCCACTTGATGAATGTGGCGTCTGCCAGGTTTCTTCACTGTAAAGCAGCTTTTCCCCAGTACTTAATTAACTTGGGAGATACTTTGAGACTATGCAAATCATTTATCTCCTTAAATTTTCACCCAGTGATTTTAAGCACCTATCAGTGGATTTCATCTGTAAAAGTTACTACTGTGAAGCTTGCCTATGGTGGTTTTTCATTTTTCTTCTTTTCTTCTACATTTATTAATTGGAATTCCACTGTAGTAAAGAAATCTCCCTTTTACCCCATAAATCTATCTGAGTATTTACATCAGCATGAACTTATGGATATTTATTTTGTTATAATTTATTATTTTTTGTTTTATTACCCAACTTTGGCCATTAGGAGCTACTTCAGATTGGCCCCTGCATTTTTCCAGCAAACCTCCGTATTTTTTTGAGCACTTTCTTATTTTCTAGCTCCACAAGATGTTCTCAGACTTGTTTTTTATTTTCCAACCTCTAGCGCTGGAATTAATCATTCTGTGAGGAGCCCGGGTTGCCTTTAGTGGAGAGCAGTGTTTAGAAACCAAGATCTGGGTATTAGGCATGTATATTACTACTAGGTGTCGTTGTTTCTAGATCCAGTTAGCAAGCAGAGCTAGGATGTGTATGTATACTAACCTACGCCTATTAACTTCCCCTAACCCCAGACTCGTAAGGTTGTATTAATTTCAATTCTAGTCCAACACTAGAAGATTTTATTTTATTTTTTTTGAGATGGAGTCTCGCTCTGTCGCCCAGGCTTGAGTACAGTGGTGCGATCTTGGCTCACTGCAAGCTCTGCCTCCCGGGTTCTTGCCATTCTCCTGCCTTAGCCTCCCGAGTAGCTTGGACTACAGGCACCCGCCGCCACGCCCGGCTAATTTTTTGTGTTTTTAGTAGAGACGGGGTTTCACCGTGTTAGCCAGGATGGTCTCGATCTCCTGACCTCGTAATCCGCCCGTCTCAGCCTCCCAAAGTGCTGGGATTACAGGCGTGAGCCACTGTGCCTGGCCTGCTTGCCTGTTTTCTTAATAGAATGTTTGGTCTTTTTAAAAATTTAAAAGTCTGATAGGTGAGAAGTGGTATCTCCGTGTTTTTATTTTATTTCACTAACAATGAGTTTGAACATTTTTTCATATGTTTGAAGGATATTTTTGTCTCTTTTTTTGTAAATTGTCTGTATGTATTTTCTATTGGTTTTCTTTTTGTTTTACTTTTAAAAAGTGCTTTATATGACTGTGGTACATGGCAATTGTTGCAAATATTTTTCTCCCACTTTTGTTAGTTTTCATTTACTTTTATTTATTGATTTTTTATTATATAAAATGTATTTTTATCTAATCAAATTTATCAGTCTTTTATTGCCTCTGGGCAATAGTTAGATTTGAGTCGTAGTTAGAAAGCCTTTCCCTACACCATATTTAAAGAATAATTCTACCCAGTTGTTCTAGCACTACTAAATAAACGATCTGTGTTGACTGTAGTGGTTTGAGATGTTACCATTGTCATGTCTTGCTTTCCATATGTATTTTGTACTTGCTCTTTTGTTTTGTTGTTCTATTGTCTATTTATGTACCAGCACTACACTTCTTAATTACAGAGGCTTTATAGTATGTTTTAATGTGTGTTCCTCCCTTTTTTAGTTATTTGTTTTCCCATGGTCCTAAGGTTCACCTTAATATTTTTTTTTATTTCAGAAAAAGAAAGCTTGTTGGTATTTATACTGGGATTGTATTGGATTTATTAATTAATCTGTGGAGAAATGCCATTTTGAGTAGGGGATGTTTTACCATTTGTTCATGTCCACTTTTTTTGTCTTTCAGGAGTGTTTAAAAATCTTCCTTGTCACAGATTTTGTACAGTTTTGGACTTTTTTCCCCCTAAGCTAATAATCTTTTTTTTTTTTTTTTTTGAGATTAAGTCTTGCTCTTGTCACTCCTGCTTGTTGTGGCACCATCTTGGCTCACTGCAACCTCTGCTTCCTGGGTTCAAACGATTCTCCTGCCTCAGCCTCCCAAGTAGCTGGCATTACAAACGCCTGCCACCATGCCCAGCTAATCTTTGTATTTTTAGTAGAGACAGGGTTTCACTTTGTTGGCCAGGCTGGTCTTGAACTCCTGACCTCTTGTGATCGGCCCACCTCGGCCTCCCAAAGTGCTGGGATTACAGGCGTAAGCCACCACACTTGGCCTACAGACATATTTTGAACTCTATCCTGTAATAATAAAGAATACACATTGAATTATGTATCCTGCCACCTTCTCAAAAATTGGTCATATATTAGATCACAGAAAAAAAAACCATTTGATTAACATGCAATAAAACTGTAGTTTACTAAGAAAAACAAACAACAGAAGGTCCTTTCACCTGGAAATTTAAAACTTCCTGTTAAGCAACTCCTGGGCAAAAGGGGAAATACAAACTAAAATTTTATATAAAAAAAATATATAAATATAATTTTTTATCTTTTTTTTTTGGCCAGGCATGGTGGCCCACACCTGTAATCCCAACATTTTGAGAGGCCAAGCTGGACAGATTGCTTGAGCCCAGGAGTTTGAGACCAGCCTGGGCAATATGGTGAAACCCTATCTCTACAAAAAATTGTTGGGTGTGGTGGCACACACCTGTAGTCCCAGCTACCAGGAAGGCTGAGCTGGAAGAATCACCTGAGCCTGGGCAGTTGAGTCTTCAGTGCACTGAGATCAAACCACTGCGCTTCAGCTCAAGCGACAGAGGGAGACCCTACCTCCAAAAAAAAAAAAGAAGGCGGCCAGGAGTGGTGGCTTGCACCTGTAATCCCACCTCTTTGGAAGGTTGAGGCAGGTCATGAGGAGTAAAATCCCGTCTCTACTAAAAATACAAAAAGTTAGCTGGGCGTGGTGACACGTGTCTGTAATCCCAGCTCTTCGGGAGGCTGAAGCAGGAGAATCACTTGAACCTGGGAGGCGGAGGTTGCAGTGAGCCGAGATCGTGCCACTGTGCTCCATTCTGGGTGACAGAGCAAGACTCTGTCTCCAAAAGAAAAAATTTATTATTAATAATTTATTTTATTTTAAATAATTTTTTATTAAGACTCCATCTTAATAGCTTTCAACAGGTTTGCTGCTGTAAACATTCTGTGTATGCTGGTGCACTTCGTCATGAGTTTCTTTGGGGTTTGCTCATGCCTGGGGATACAAGAAGACCCTCCCAGTTATTGGTAGTTTTAAGGGAATGAATTTCTAGGCCACAGTTTTCATTTGTATTGTCTCCTTACATAAGAGGGACTCTCTTGTCTCTTCTTCATCCTCTTCATATAGCCGCCTCCTCTTGGTAGCCAGAAGACCCTTCAGATGATGCCCCAGGTGTAAAACTCCCTGGGGCCCCACTGAAGGATTACTGAAATGAGTCATTTCCAGGACGCCTTTTTTACTGTTGAATGAAAGGGTGCTAACACATGGGGCTTCCCTGTCTTAGTCATATTTCTGTTAACAATGAAGCATTGCTTTAGATACAGGGTATACAGGACTTTCGAAGGCTCTGAAACTGGGTATTTCAGCAAGGTGGATGTGGTGGCAGTTTTCTCTTAGCAGTCTCTCCTCATCTATTCTGTAAACAGTGTCAAATAATGTCCTACTTTTGACAGAGATCATGATGAGAAAAGGGCTCTGATAAAAAGTACTGAATACTTAAAATCATACCCATACTTCTGCACACATATGCACACATTTTTAAAGGTAAACACTGTTCACGAGGTGATTTGTAAAATATTTCAAATGGATGCTACCCAATCAGAGCCAATCCTGGTGGCCTTACCTGGTTATGGAAACCCTTTCTTCAGCTCTGCTCAATACTCAGTGTTTGAGGGCAGGCTGACTGGCAAGATTACCAGCTTTAAACAGCTACAGCTATATGGTAATGGTTCTCATTGTTTTACTTTCCTCCAGTAGTTTTTTAATATACAGTACAATGTGGATTTTAAGTGTACATTTTCCTAAATTTGTTTGACCCTAAACAAGACTTGGCATATTCCCCTCATCTCAGGAAGTTCCCTCAAGATCCTTCCCTCTCAAAACCTCCCACCCAGAATCACCAGCTGTTCAGGTTTCTCTCACTATAAGTTATTTTTTCCTCTTCTAAAGCTACGAAATCATGCAGTGTAAACTGTTTTTGTGTCTGGCTTCTTAATACTCAACATTTTATTTTTAAGAATTGTCCATGGTATTTTATGTATCACTAGATCTTTGTATTTGTGTAGTATTTTATTGTAGGATCTTTGTATTTGTGTAGTATTTTATTGTAAGATCTTTGTATTTGTGTAGTATTTTATTGTACATATATACAATTTATTTACCTGTTGCTGGACATTTGGGTTGTTTCTAGGCTGTTATGAATAAACCTTTCATGAATAACAGCAACAATAAAAATGTACAAAGAAGGAAATAATAAAGATAAAAACAAATTTATGAGGAAGAAAACTTAGATGTAATTAATCAAATTCTTTTTGTTTTTTAAAAATTTAATACTTTATTTACAAAATACTTTGTGACCAGCTGGGATTTATTCAAGGAATGCAAGGTTGGTTCAGTTTTTCACTCTTTTGATAGCATATATCAAACTATTAAATCTAAAGGAGGAAAATAGTCAATTTTTCCAATACTATGATTATGGTTTGATTGTTTTTAAAACTGGTGTCATATTTAATAAGAACACCTGGGAGACATTTCCACTGACATCAGGGACTAGCCAAGGATGTTCACTCTTTTCCACATTGTATTAGAGGTACAGTGCAATTAGAGGCATAAGAAAGGATAAAAAAGTAAAAATGTTTAAATATCAATACCTTTCATATACACGAACAGAATCAAATAGAGAAAGAGCTTGATGGTAGAGAAAAATCCCATTTACGACAACTTGATAGTCATTTATCAGATGAAATGCTTCTATTCCTATTGCTTTTGGCTTTCCGTAAGCTAGTAGTTTTGCCCTCCACAGGAGACATTTGGCAAGTCTTGAGACATTTTTTATTGTCAGGAAGAAATGTGTATGGGTGCTACTAGGTAGAGGCCAAGGATGCTCTTAAATATCCTACAATGTACAGGACAGCCTCTGACAATAAATAATTATTTAGTACAAACTGTCGTTAGTGCTGAGATTGATAAACCCTGCCCTAAACATACCTGATTTCCAGTGTTTGTGTTTAGAGTTATGGGTTTTCTTTACCTTTAATTGATACATCATTAATTACTCCAGTTTAAGAGTGAAATAACAAAGAATAATAAAAGAAGAATCAGTTTTCTTTAGTAATGAACAATAATAGGAATAACTTAACTTTACATAGCATTGTGTAGTAGAGTTTTGTAGGCTTTGTCTTTGTAAGTGCAGTAGGTGTTACCTCTATTTTACTGATAAAGGAACCTATTTCTTCTGGCTTTCAGGGATTAAATCACCTTGTATGGATGGGTAGTTAGTTTCAAAGTGAGCCAGTTGTTCATTTGTAAAAAAGATCGTACCTGCCTTTTCTTTCCCAGCAGCTTGTTTTAGTTCTAGTTAAATACTAGAAGAGGCAGTTCTGGGCCTGGGAAGTTGATTCTTAGTCTGAGACTATTTTTCCTTGATTTGGATCTTACTATCTACAAATAGTAGGTATGAATATTATAGCACTTTGAATAGAACTTTCTGCTGTGATGGAAATGTCTTGTAAATCTGTGTTGTTCACTATGGTAGCTAGTAGCCATATGTAGCTATTTAGATTTACATTTGTTAAGATCAAATAAAATTTTGAATTCAGTTCTCAGTTATATCAGTGTTGTTTCAAGTGCTCAGTAACGCTAGAATACTTTCTATTCTATAGAACTATAGATACTTTCTAATCTGTAGTTCCCAAAGGGACTTGATATCAGCAGCATTGTTATTTAATTTAAAAAATGGAGATGGGGGCTGGGTGCAGTGGTTCACACCTATAATCCCAGTGCTTTGGGAGGCCAGGGTAGGAGGATCACTTGAAGCCAGGAGTTTGAGACCAGCCTGGGCAACCTAGTGAGACTACCATCTACAGCAAATTTTAAAATTAACCAGGTGTGGTGAGTTGGGATCTCACTAATGTTGCCCAAGTTTGTCTCGAATTCCTGGCCTTAAATAATCCTCCTGCCCTAACCTCCCAAAGTGCTGGGATTACAGATATGAAACCACTGTGCCTGGCTGACCCTGCTTTGGTTATAGGGTACTTAAGCACTTGAGGGAAAGAAGAATCTTGCTTTTTAATTTCTTGATAGGAAGTGAATGAATGAACCCATGCTGATAACCCCTCAGCCAGCTGCTCTTCCTAACACTGTGGCCATTAGCTGGTGTGTATGTTGTTACTGTGCATACTCATGGAGTTCTTACCACAACAGATAGCCTGCTCAAGCAGTAGAAGGCCACATCCTGGAAGTATGCTGCACGGCTTTTGGTATGAAATGGGAACTTCTGGTCCTCCAATTCCCTCTAACCTCACTGTAGCCTTTGGCTTCCACTTAACATTAAAGTGACCGCTGAGGGAGTTAAGAGTTCTTTTATTTTTTGAGACGGAGTCTCGCTCTGTCGCCCAGGCTGGAGTGCAGTGGCTGGATCTCAGCTCACTGCAAGCTCCGCCTCCTGGGTTTATGCCATTCTCCTGCCTCAGCCTCCCAAGTAGCTGGGACTACAGGCGCCCACCACCTCGCCCGGCTAGTTTTTTGTATTTTTTAATAGAGACGGGGTTTCACCATGTTAGCCAGGATGGTCTCGATCTCCTGACCTCGTGATCCGCCCGTCTCGGCCTCCCAAAGTGTTGGGATTACAGGCTTGAGCCACCGCGCCCGGCCAGGGAGTTAGAGTTCTTAAGCCTCCCCTGCCTCTTTGGGAATCCTGGAGTGAGTGTGTGTGTGCACGTGTGTGTTTGTATTTGGAAGTTAGGCCTCACCACGTGATGTAATGCTTCTGGCATTTACATTGATACTTGGTACATGGAAACATTGCTTAAGCCATTCTGTAGTAAGTATTGTAGAGTTTTCAGCTGCAGGTTGGTTTAAGTGGTAGATGAACCTGAAAACTCTACTCTGCTTTATTTTAGTATTTCTCTGGGAAAGTGATTTCTAACTTATAGCCATTTAAAGTTACCCCAAAATTTGAGAACTTCTTGTATATTGGGGCCCATGTTTATATAAAAAAGTTAAAATTTCTCTAGGTTTTAATTTCCAACTAACTTTATTTGTTGCACATTATAGGAGAAGAAAAATATTGGCCAGAAGCTGTATTCCAAAGACATGTCAAATATTACACATTTTAGCTTTAAACAGTTATGCTTTCTGCCTATCATAATATAGTAGGGAAAAAGGCTCATTTTTTTTTTTTTTATGATTTAGAAAGGCTTTAGGCTGAATTTTTCTTACTTTCACAATGGTTTTAATTTTTCTCCGTTTCTACTTTAATATTCTTTCTCATAGTCTCTAGTTTATCTTTGTTGTTTCAATTAGTTTTATTTTATTAGTAAAATGGTGATATAAAGCAGTCAGATTACACAGGTGTACAGTGAAGCAGTCATGAAACAGCTGAATAGGTAAAATGAAGTGTGATGTTTGTAGCCGATTCTCCATGCACATGGACCTAGTTCAGTGCTTCCTCTACCCTTACCCTCCAGGTTTGGTTAGCAAAAGCGGTGGAGGGTATTACTAATTATTTTTTTTCTCTTTTTCCCAGAGGGAAGTGTAACATCTCCCATTTTTCTGACATATTTGCTGCTAGAGAGTTCAAAGCCCGAGTGGATTCATTTTTCTACATATTAGGATATAACCCTGAGACAAGGTAAGTGAGTCACTTGTGTCCATTCATTGAGAACTCTTCTCCTTTTCTCATTTGTGTGTGTGTGTGTGTGTGTGTGTGTGTGTGTGTGTGTGTGTGTGTAGTTTATGCATCTGGACATACATACACTAGTAACATACTTAAAAAAAAAAATGACTCCAGAGTCCTTCAGTAAACTTCTTTGGAAGGAGTTGTAATTAATGTCTTCGACATCTAAAGTGGCTTTTTGTTTGCTCTTTAGTTTTATTCGGAAAAAGAAAAATGAGAAAATTTGGGTTGAAAGAAGATGATGGGATAAAGATACACTTTTAGTTGATCTGTATTTTGGATTAACTATTAAGAATTGGTAGATTATTTCCCTCATTCCCATTCTGTCAAGCCTTCCATAATACCATATTGAAAAAGACTAGGTAATTTTGGAAAGTTTGTTGGTTACTCATTTGTTTTGTTCACTCTTGGTAATAAAACTCCAGGAGCGCTCACTGAAATATCTTTAGTAAGACTGCTGGTATAAGTCAGACACATCTAGTTCTCAAAACATCGTGGTAAGATCTATGTAACAGTTTGAATTACTATTTTTTTTTAATGAGAAGCAGTAGGGTCAAGTAATTCAACAATTTTTATGTCTGTCATAGATGCTACTTTAATGTAGCACATGGAAGAATTTTTATGAGTGTATGTATTCATACTTGCTCTGTATTGATCATGTGACTGCATATTTTACTAAGGATTTTAAAAACAGGATATTAGCAGGTGATCAAGTAATATATGCTCTGGACACCCAAGGCATGTTTATACATGTGAAGGTTTAGAAAGAAATACAACGTCCATGGCCAGGCGCAGCGGCTCATGCCTGTAATCCTAGAACCTTAGGAGGCCACAGTAGGAGGATTGCTTGAGCGCTTAAGCCCAGGAGTTTGAGACCAGCCTAGCTAGGCAGTATGGCATGACCTCCCCTCTCAACAAAATATAAAGTAAAAATTAACTGGATGTGGTGGGCTGCACCTGTGGTCCCAGCTACTTAGGCAGCTGAGGCAGGAGGATTGCTTGAGCCTGGGAAGTCAAGGCTATAGTGAGCTGTGTTGGCACCACTGCACTCCAGCTTGGGCGACAGAGGGAGACCCTGTCTTAAAAAAATAAATAAATAAAATAAGTAAATAAATAAATAAGTAAAAGATACTTGGCTCAAAGAAGTTAGCAAAAGAATTACATTAAGCATAAAGGCAAAATGGGCATCATTTTATTGAGAACATTTTTCTAGAGGACTCTCAGAAACCATATGTAAAACTTAGAATGTTGTTGGGTAGTCAGCCTAGCGGGTAAAAGGGAACGTTTTTTTTCTTGTGGTTTTATGAAGCTGCCCACAGCTCTTTTGGGGCTCATGTTAGTGTATCTGTCTGTCTTCCTCCCTCTCTTCCTCTCAATATTAGATGCTAGATTCTAGACAGCATCAGACTGCTGCTAGATAGCATCAGAAGCTAGATTGTAGATGGTGCTTGATGTATGGATAGTAACATAATGCTCATTGAAGAGTACCTTTTCTCCTTTAGAAAACTATGATGCTTGGCCAGGTGTGGGTGGCTCACGCCTGTAATCCCAGCACTTTGGAGGTGGAGGTGGGTGGATCATGAAGTCAGGAGTTCGAGACCAGCCTGGCCAACGTGGTGAAACCCCATTTCTACTAAAAATACAAAAATTAGCTGGGCGTGGTGGCCCACACCTGTAATCCCAGCTCCTCCGGAGGCTGAGACAGGAGAATTGCTTGAACCCTGGAGGCGGAGGTTGCAGTAAGCCAAGATTGTGCCACTGCACTTCAGCCTGGGCAACAGAGCAAGACCTCCATCTCGAGAAGAAAAAACTGTGATGCTTGAGTTTTGTTTTGTGTTTTTCAAAAGTATGCCATGTTCCAATGATAAAGAAGCTGGTCAGTGGTAATATTTCATAAGCCTCTTATATTTTGAAATGTTTATTTTACATACACATTTATTAGCTTCCTTCTCATGTCTTTCTGTTGTCCAGGTAAATTGTAAAATGCTTGAGCTTGGATTTCTCTCTAGATACAAAGGAATTGGATGTTATTTTAGTGATACTGTGTTTATTTAATCACTTGATAGTTTTCCTATTGCACAAGTGATATTAATTAACTGAAGTAGCTTTTGTCTTTTAAGCTCTCAGGTTTGTAACAACTAACCAAAATTATTTTTTACAAATGTAAGTTACACATGTTTTGTTGAATGCTTATTAAAGTAATGTGTAACTTACCTTTGTAAGCCAGGCACTCACACAAGTTCTTCTCTTATTTTTCATTGTGTATTGCTGGCCGTCTTTCAGGGCAATACATCCCATCGGGTTTGTTTTAAAATATGGATGCAATAAGGAACAGGGAGACATGATGATAGCAGCACACTTACAGGATCTGCATCCTGAATCACTTCTCTTAGTGACCTTTCTAGTCACCACTGATTTTCGTCTACACTTGGTTCCCTATGTCCACCTTCTGCTTTGTGTGTTTTATGTGCTTGAGTAGTGTTGGGTGAGTTGAATTGAACAAATACTTAAGTGCCCATTTATAAATAAACTTTGAAGCAAATCTCAAACTTCTCACAGTTGAAGTGTAAAGGCCGTCGTAGACATTTGCAGCAGTGGAGCCAATGGAGCCTACTGCCTTGGCTTGCTGGTGTTATCCTGAACATTTCCTCATATCCCTGAAGTTTGGGGTTAGCGGTATAGTTCCCACAGCGGCTCAAATGATCCAAAAATGCCTCTGATTTAACAGAGTATAGAAAAACTGGCTATGCACAGCCCAATTCTTAGAATTGCCAGGGTGCATACCCTTGCAGAATTTACCTCTGTTTCTGTCTTTGTTTCAAGTTTGTGAGGGAGGAGGCTGTGTGATAAGCCGATTTCCTATATAGTTTTCCCCCAGTTTTAATGAGTAGGACTAGTAAGTAGTCATGGCTACATAGTGTACTGTATGCTGACTCATAGTGCCCTGAGTTATTTAGGTAAATATGTAAGTTAATGTGGAAAGGAAATGCCAAAGTTTTTCTGATTGTGTGATGGTCCTGTGAAATACTGCATATAAGAAAGTCCACTGGAAATTTAAGGAATGGTGATTCCATGACTGCAGGCTTTCGTGACTGTTGTCCTCCCCTTAAATAATGCAGGAACTTTAAGTGAGCAGTTGAAAGTGAACCTTAATATGGAATTGTTTATTTCTCAGAGCTAATTTTCCAATAGTAGTTACATGTTGATTTATGTAATTTTCCATACTTTATTAGCATATTGATCAGCACTGAAAGTTTGGAATTTTTTTCACATTTATTTGCATAGATCCTTTTTAAATTTCAGTGTACAGCTTCATTTTATTTTTTTCTCTAACCTGGTCATTATATTTCTGAATGTTGTGTCTTGTCAGGGATCTGTTTTTTGTTGTTGTTGTTGTTCCTGGTGGATTACTGCTTATTGAACTAATAATGTGTGATCGTGGAAAACAGACTGGCTGTTCTGTACTCTAGAGTTTGTTGCCTTTAACATTTGGGGAGAATGGATTTCTTGGTAATTGTCATGGAATTAGGCCGGGCGCGGTGGCTCAAGCCTGTAATCTCAGCACTTTGGGAGGCTGAGACGGGTGGATCACGAGGTCAGGAGATCGAGACCATCCTGGCTAACACGGTGAAACCCCGTCTCTACTAAAAAATACAAAAAAATACTAGCCGGGCGATATGGCGGGCGCCTGTAGTCCCAGCTACTCGGGAGGCTGAGGCAGGAGAATGGCGTGAACCCAGGAGGTGGAGCTTGCAGTAGCTGAGATCTGGCCACTGCACTCCAGCCTGGGCGACAGAGCGAGACTCCGTCTCAAAAAAAAAAAAAAAAAAAATTTTGTCATGGAATTACTTTGTTATTATCAGGTGTAAACTTATATTTCATTCTTTTTAATCTAGAATACTTATTAATATTGATAAAGCATCTATAGTAATATAGATCTATACTCTTTTATCTCAAATTCTGAAATATGAAAGTTCTGAAAATCTAACAAATTTTATGCCACGGTTGTTGCCAAAATGCATTTGATGGCTGAACCTAACCTGAACTGATAGGAGGCTATTTATATTTTTAATTCAGTTCACTTTGTGTGAGTTTGTATAAGTTTTACTCTAAAAATACTAATATGATAGAATATGGATTATTGCTTGAACACTGCTGGGGTGTTACATGCTGTGATATATTTGCTATAGTGCTAAAATAAAAATTCTGAATTCTGGTAAACCTCTCATCCTAAGGATTTTAGATAAGGGATTATGACTATATTACTGCTAGCCATGAAATTTAAGTAACAAAACTGATTTTTTTGTTGGTTTGTTTTGAGACGGTCACACTCTGTTGCCTCAGCTGGAGTGTAGTGGCATGATCAGGGTTCACCACAGCCTCAACTTACCTGGCTCAGGTGATCCTCCTGCCTCATCCTCCCAAGTAGCTGGGACTGCAGGTGCGTGCCATCATCCCTGGCTCATTTTAAAAATTTTTTGTCTAGTTGGGGTCTCACTATGTTGCCCAGGCAGGTCTCTAAATCCTGGGTTTCAGCGATCCTCCCTCCTCTGCTTCCCAAAGTGTTGGGATTACAGGTGTGAGCCGCTGTACCCAGCGGGAACAAAACTTAATTGAGCAAAAATTTGGGGGGCATATTTTTTTGCCCAAGTGGAATACAGACTACTAAAGGACTGTGAAAAATGAGAGAGCCTTAAATCTAATGTTGGCCTGACTTTGAACCCTGAGGTAATTGGGCTTTGCTTTTGGAGTTTGTTTTTGACATTTCTACACTCAGGGAGCGTTCAGTTTTGCACATGTGAACAAGATTCATCCCAGATTTACTTCTGTGGTGAGCATACTCTGCAAAATAATGTCACTGTGTTCTCAGTTTGTTTGAAGGGTCTGATCCAGAGTCTGCCAAGAAACTTAATAAAGTCAATAAATTTCAGCTCAGAGGTCTTCATAAATAAAGCAGTTAGGCCTTAGGTGCATTTGGCTAAAACACCAGTGTTGGTGGTTAAACTAAAATATAAAATAGATTGGTCTTAGCTTGCAAAAAGAGATGAGCATAGGGATGTGGTTATATGCCTCTCTTTACTGTCCTTAGTTGCTTTTTTCATTTGTCTAACACCTTCTAGGCATTTAATCTGCTTGATCCTTCCAGCCATCTGGTAAGATCTCTCCTCTTGGATCTGGGTGGCCTGGGTTCTAGTCTTGTGCTGCTACTTAATCCTCGTGTCCATGGGTAAAACATGCACTTTCTGGACTCTTTCTGCATCAGTAAGATGGAGATGATGAAAGCTACCCTGCAGAAAACTTCTGTAAACTGTCAGATTTTTCGTTTCTTCTTGGGAATTGCAGAAGTAATTATAAATTTTCTTTTAGAGACAAGGTTGAAAAACATCAATTTTTTTTTTTTTTTTGAGATGGAGTCTCGCTCTGTTGCCCAGGTTAGAGTGCAGGGGCACGATCTCAGCTCACTGCCTCCTGGGTTCACGCCATTCTCCTGCCTCAGCCTCCCGGGTAGCTGGGACTACAGGCGCCCGCCACCACACCCAGCTAATTTTTGTATTTTTAGTAGAGAGAGGGTTTCACCATGTTGGCCAGGATGGTCTCGATCTCTTGACATCATGATCTGCCT
>NW_012098654.1:3274519-3276318 GCF_000951045.1 Mandrillus leucophaeus | reverse complement strand
TGATCTGCCTGCCTCAGCCTCCCAAAGTACTGAGATTACAGGCATGAGCCACCGTGCCCAGCTAAATTTTGTTTTGTTTTAATCCTGTAAAGCATTAAATCCAAAAGCAAAACATAAACTACTTTCCAAGATGTCATGATTCTATCATACCGTTAGCCATCTGGGTGATTTGCTGTTTTATTGAGAAATGGATTGGGACTTTTTCTAGCAAACGAATCTATCCCCTATAGCAATTAAGTTTTGCTAGATTTTTGGTTGTTTTTTTTACCCCATCTTCCCATCTCTCTACTTCCAGCTGTTCAACCATGGGCCAGCGCCTTCTCTTTTTTTAACACTATACTCTGGACCCCTTCTGGCTGTCTACGCTTCTTCCTGGGAAAAGATCTCCTTTCCTTCCTGTCTGTGAGTTAGGAGGGAAAGGAAGTAATGGTGAATGGAGTCCCAGTAAGAACAAAAGATATGATAATGGCCATTGGAGAAGAAATGGCTTTATCTTCCTGATAATTAAGCATGAATTTTCCCAGGCAGCTGTTCTTTTATTTCCCCTTGCCAAAAGAAACGTTCTTTAGGCTCCTGAAGTGCATTTAAGGACAGTGAAGAAGGCATATTATTTAAAATGGAGCATTTTGTATGGATGCTATCTCTCACTGTCTAATAATGTCTCATAAAAGTGTCAGCGGTTTCATCAGAGGCTTGGTCTGTACTGCAGAAGCACCGAATTATATTCTTGGTTCTTTTGTGTTTTGCATACTAGTCCTTTCTTGCCAGTAAATGGGAAAACAAGTTGAGGGCTCAGATCTCATCTCCGATCTTATCTGGGGAAAATGTTCATGATCACCTACAGTCTTCTGCAGCCTATCTGCTTTTCTCTCACCTCTTCTCATGCTTTTCTCCCTTCTCCTCTTCCTCTTCCTAGGGTACAGTTTTGCAGCAGTATTGAGGCTTATATGTTATTATGATTATGTTCAGGAGCAGTCATAAACTGCAGGCGTTTGCAGGGACTATACTGTGTCTCCTAGACTGACAACCGCAATAATGTTAATAATAGCAAGAGTTAAGAGTTAGTGCAGGCCGGGCGCGGTGGCTCACGCCTGTAATCCCAGCACTTTGGGAGGCCAAGACGGGTGGATCACGAGGTCAGGAGATTGAGACCATCCTGGCGAACATGGTGAAACCCCGTCTCTACTAAAAATACAAAAAAAAATTAGCCGGGTGTGGTGGCGGGTGCCTGTAGTACCAGCTACTCGGGAGGCTGAGGCAGGAGAATGGCGTGAACCCGGGAGGTGGCGGAGATTGCGCCACAGCACTCCAGCCTGGGCGACAGAGTGAGACTCCGTCTCAAAAAAAAAAAAAAAAAAGAAAAAAAAAAGAGTTAGTGTGGTAGTTAGAATACTGTGTGCATTTTATTTTGTTTTAAAACAGAATAGTTCCTTGCAAGTAGAGTAGAAGATCTTTATTAACTGAATCTTTTGAAAGTATGTTGTCTCCCTGAAGCTCTTTCACACTCCAATATTTTGTGTATTTCCTGTGAACGCGGGCATTTTCTTACCTAACCACAATACAGCCCTCAAAATCAGGAAATTAACAATGAAAATATTATTACTGTGGTTTTCTCAGACCCCATTCCCATTTTGCCAGTGTCCCCAATGAAAACCTACAACAAAAGGCTCCTGTTTGGCAATATGGATTTAGTTGTCGTGTTTGTTTAGTCTCCTTAAATCTGGAACAGTTTGTCAGTTGCTTCTTGGCTTCATGACCTTGGAAGAGAATAGGCCAATCTGTATTCTGTCCCTCAGTTT
>NW_012098654.1:3273006-3274469 GCF_000951045.1 Mandrillus leucophaeus | reverse complement strand
GTGTGTGTGTGTGTGTGTGTGTGTGTGTGTGTGTGTGTGTGTGTGTGTCTCAGTTCCGTGTCTAGATTTTAGGGGCAATTAGTAAATGAAATTTAAAGAAACTGCTTCTGAACACTTCTCTCTTGATGTGAAGTCAGTACTAATTAGAATATCTCTTCCATGTCTTTTTCTCTAGAATTTCCTGAGTGTTGCTTTCCCCACCGCCGCCATTTTGGCTTTAAAATTTCTTGTTAATGAATACAACATTGTAGACATTTTTTATTTCTGGGAAGTAGGAAATTCTTTAAGATAAAACTTACGCAATTTTCATGTTACAGCTTTTACTTACCTTTGATAAGCATACATAATCTACTTAATACAAATTAAGTATTATAGTGGACAAAGTGTTTTTTTTTTAATTTTAGAAAAAATTGATTTGAATTGTGTATTCTTCTCTCCCACTCAGCTCTCATTTAATCTATTCAGAAGTGCTAATCCTTCACCTGTTGTTCATGTGAGATTAATAGGAGGAGAGAAGGATGTCTAGGATCCAGAGATTATAGATATACATGGGGATCACAGGACTTCTGGGGAGGCCTTGGCAGTTGGCAACAGATGGAAATATGAGGGCGCCAGGGTGCAGATGGTGTGTACATCCCTGCAGGCTGGCAGTTGATGGGCTCGAAAATGTGGTGGCAGGAGTGAGGTCCAGGTGGGTACTTAGCATCAGTATGCAGGTAGCCTGTAAAAAGAACTAGGAGAGAAAACAAGGCCCCTGTCTGGGATGCCCTTAAGCACTGAGTAGGGTACCAGGGTGAACTCGGTGTAAAGCAAGGCTTGCTCCATGGAAACAGAGGCCCATTTCTAAAATTGGAATTTGTAGTTGAATGTAACCTAGTGGCTAACCTAATTATGGAACTACTTGGTTTCACGACTCCTTGAGATTCTCTGAATAAGAGGGGGAGGAGTACTGATCCTATATTCTTGAGATGGGAGTGAGTTTGGAGCTGGGTGTTAATTGACTTCTGTTTGTGGGTGAGAGCACCGTGACCTCAGGCAGAGAGGCAGGTCATTCATTGCCCCTCCTGTCAGCTCTCCAGATGCCATGAGAACTGATGGTTGTGGCCGGCCACAGTGGCTCACACCTGTAATCCCAGCACTTTGGGAGGCCAAGGAGGGCGGATCATGAGATCAGGAGATTGAGACCATCCTGGTGAACACGGTGAAACCCCATCTCTACTAAAAACAAACAAACAAACAAACAAAAATAGCCGTATGTGGTGGCGGGCGCCTGTAGTCCCAGCTACTCAGGAGGCTGAGGCAGGAGAATGGCGTGAACTCGGGTGGTGGAGCTTGCAGTGAACTAAGATCGCACCATTGCACTCTAGCCTGGGTGACAGAGCGAGACTCCGTCTCAAAAAAAAAAAAAAAAAAAAAGAGAGAGAGAATTGATGGTTGGGGAGGCTGGTGGAGGTATTTTTCAT
>NW_012098654.1:3265567-3267848 GCF_000951045.1 Mandrillus leucophaeus | reverse complement strand
GTCCCAGCTACTCGGGAGGCTGAGGCAGGAGAACGGTGTGAACCCGGGAGGTGGCGGAGATTGCGCCACAGCACTCCAGCCTGGGCGACAGAGTGAGACTCCGTCTCAAAAAAAAAAAAAAAAAAGAAAAAAAAAAGAGTTAGTGTGGTAGTTAGAATACTGTGTGCATTTTATTTTGTTTTAAAACAGAATAGTTCCTTGCAAGTAGAGTAGAAGATCTTTATTAACTGAATCTTTTGAAAGTATGTTGTCTCCCTGAAGCTCTTTCACACTCCAATATTTTGTGTATTTCCTGTGAACGCGGGCATTTTCTTACCTAACCACAATACAGCCCTCAAAATCAGGAAATTAACAATGAAAATATTATTACTGTGGTTTTCTCAGACCCCATTCCCATTTTGCCAGTGTCCCCAATGAAAACCTACAACAAAAGGCTCCTGTTTGGCAATATGGATTTAGTTGTCGTGTTTGTTTAGTCTCCTTAAATCTGGAACAGTTTGTCAGTTGCTTCTTGGCTTCATGACCTTGGAAGAGAATAGGCCAATCTGTATTCTGTCCCTCAGTTTGCA
Source organism: Mandrillus leucophaeus (assembly GCF_000951045.1). Lineage (NCBI taxonomy): Eukaryota > Metazoa > Chordata > Mammalia > Primates > Cercopithecidae > Mandrillus > Mandrillus leucophaeus. The sequence goes on along the minus strand of NW_012098654.1, from coordinate 3,267,279 downwards.
TTAATGTTTTTTGTTGTTGTTGTTGTTTTTAAATAGCAATGGAGTCTTGTTATATTGCCCAGGCTACAGTGTGGTGGCTGTTCGTAGGTACAGTTTAAGTGCACTGCAGCCTAGATTAAGTGATCTTCTCCCCTCAGTGATTCTCCCGGGCTCAAGTGATCCTCCTACCTCAGCCTCCCTAGTAGCTGGACTACTGGTGTATGCCACTGTGCCCAGGTGTCCCTCAGTTTGCATTTATGGTGTTTCCTTATTATAAGATTTAGGTCATATATCAGAGAAATTGTGTGTTCTTTTTTTCTAGATCCTGTCAGTATACAATTCTTATTTGTCCGGTTGCTGGTAATGTTCACTTCGATCAGTGGCTGAACCTGGCGTCTGCCAGGTTTTGCCATTGTACAGTGTCTCTTTTTCCCTTTGTAATTAATAACCATTTTATGGGAGGTTGCTTTGTGAATGTGCAGATCTCATCTTCATCAAACTTTCGATTTATTTATTTAGTGGACTAATGGCCTCCTATTTTATTTAATTGTTTATAACCTGCTACTGTTGTTACTCATTTTGAGGTCAGATTGTCCCAGCATTTGGAGAATGATATTTTAAAACCTAGATTTGGTGCTAAGTGTGCTCATTACTTTGTGTTGTTGCTCTCTGGCCTTCTGAGAAACAGCGAGGGAGTGCATGTGTTTGCATCTATTGCGTAGATAATGCACACATTTGCACCTATAGTTCTGTGTGTATTCATAAGTTCTTATGAAATTCTCCAAGTTCAGTCCAGTACTACAGAATTTCTGCTACTTTATTCCCTTTTCCTTATTTGTAACATTCTCCTTTAACATTAAGAAACCTTATTTCATTATCTTTAATGTCTTTATTTCCTAATTTTCTGTCACTTAACTCTGCTTTGTAACATTGGGACCATTTTTTTTCTCAACATAAATCTTTATGCTTTAGCGAAAAAGTTAACAATCTAAAACACCTGTATTTCAACTAATTCAAATTTGAGACATTCTAAAATTTACGTTCATTTGAGTAACAGTTCCCTTTTCCACTCACCACAGCTAGTGGTCTTTGTGTAGCTTTTGAGGATGAGCAGCTAGAGCTGGATACAATCTTTTTCCTGTTTGCTTTTGTCTGCCATCACACTTGAATTCTCAAAAACATTTACCTGAGATGCAAATATTGGAGACAGTTGAGAGTACATGTATGTTTAGAAAACGCAGCCTACTGAAGTTAAGAGAACTTTAATAAAACAGGACAAAAGCCTATTTTTCATTTGGTCATTTGATTTGATCATTTCAAAAACCCTTTGATCATTTCAAAAACCCTTTGTCAGATAGCATCTAGGAATGTTATCTGGAACACTGGAATAACACATAACTGCAGGACTGAGCTCCGGAGAATTAAGAGAAACTGAAAACTAAAGCAGTAAGCTGATCCTTCAGTAGCTCATGGTGAGGCTGGATTGAGTTCATTAACATTTTCCAACCTAGAAGGGAGTAACGGGGAAACCCATCTGTTTAGAGTTGGGATTCTGGGCCCTCTAAAATACAAGAATTCTAGAATAAGAAGACAATATAAAAAGTAGTCTCGGCCAGGCACGGTGGCTCATGCCTGTAATCCCAGCACTTTGGGAGGCCGAGGCGGGCGGATCACGAGGTCAGGAGGTTGAGACCATCCTGGCTAACACAGTGAAACCACATCTCTACTAAAAA
>NW_012098654.1:3258792-3260607 GCF_000951045.1 Mandrillus leucophaeus | reverse complement strand
AAATAATAGTTTAGCTGGGCATGGTGGCGCACACCTGTAATCCCAGCTACTTGGGAGGCCAAGGCAGGAGAATCGATTGAACCCAGGAGGCGGAGGTTGCAGTGAGCCGAGATTGTGCCATTGCACTCCAGTCTAGGTAACGAGCAAAACTCTGTCTCCCCCCTTCCCCAACCCCCACAAAAGAAGAGAAAGAGAAAAAGAAAAAGAAATCAGACACATACTTTACAGGTGAGTTCTACCAGTGTTCCAGAGAACAGAGAAAGTTGGTATGGGTACCCTGAGTCATTTTATGAAGCTGATAAAACCTTTACACTAAAACCAGGTAAAAAATAAAATAAAATGTATAGATTCCATCTTACGAACATGAATATAAAATGTTTAAATGAAATGTTGACAAACGGGAGTCTAGCAAGGTAAATATGCATGTCCAAATTTATAGAATATAAGAAAGGCTTAATAATAATTTATCTGTTAGCATGTTTTACCTCTTCAGCATATGGAAGAAGAAAACATAGGCAATCATCTTTTTCTTTTTTTTTTTGGAGACAGAGTTAAGCTTTTGTTGCCTGGGCTGGAGTGCAATGGCTTGATGTCAGCTCACTGCAACCTTTACCTCCTGGGTTCAAGCTGTTCTCCTGCCTCAGCCTCCCGAGTAGCTGGGATCACAAGCATGGGCTACCATGCCTGACTAATTTTTTTGTATTTTTAGTAGAGACAGGGTTTCTCCATGTTGGTCAGGCTGGTCTCAAACTCCCGACCTCTGGTGATCCGCCTGCCTCGGCCTCTCAAAGTGCTGGGATTACAGGTGTGAGCCACCACGCCTGGCTCATCTTTTTCTTAATTTTTAATTTTTGTGGATACATAGTAGGTGTATGTATGTGGTATATGAGATGTTTTGATACAGGCATGCAATGCATTATAGACACATCATGGTAAAATGGGGTGTCCACCCCCTCAAGCGTTTATCCTTTGTGTTAAAAACAATCCAATTACACTATTTTAGTTATTTTAAAATGTTCAGTTAGGTTATTATTGACTGTGGTCACCATGTTGCACTATCAAATACTAGACCTTATTCATTCATTCTATTTTTTTGTACCCATGCAGTTATCTTAATGTAGAAGAAGCACTTTATAAAATTCAATGTTCTTTAATAATGGCAAGGGGGGAACTCTCAGAACAGAAAATTAATTATAGAATGAATTTCCTTAGTCTAACGGAATACTTACCATAAACCTACAGCAAGTAACATAGTTAGAGGCAGAGTGTGGGAACTTTTTCCTCTGAAACCAGAAACAATGGCAGGATTTTGATATTCATTAAGACTTGAAGAAGAAAATATGTGAGGATTGGAAGTGAAAAAAATTAACATTTATTAATAGGGTGTAATTTTCACCATAGGAAATCTCAGAAAACTTTTGAACAAATTGATTTTTGTTGTTGGTGTTGGTTTTTCTTTTCATTTTTTTCAGGTGGAGCCTTGCTCTGTTACCCAGGCTGGAGTGCAGTGGTGCAATCTCGTCTCACTACAGCCTCTGCTTCCCAGGCTCAAACGATCCTCCCACTTCAGCCTACTGAGTAGCTAGGACTACAGGTGCACGCCACCATGCCTGGCTTATTTTTGTATTTTTAGTGAAAGCTGGATTTCACTCTGTTGGCCAGGCTGGTCTCAAACTCCTGACCTCAGGTCACCCACCCGCCTTGGCCTCCCAAGGTGCTGGAATTATATTTGTGAGCCCCCGGGCCCATCCAAATTGTTAAAGCTAATAGATAAATCAGTAAGCTTCCTGGATGGGGGGGAGGGGTGTGTGTGTG
>NW_012098654.1:3254031-3255107 GCF_000951045.1 Mandrillus leucophaeus | reverse complement strand
AATTAGCGGGGTATGGTGGCAGGTGCCTGTAGTCCCAGCTACTTGGGAGGCTGAGGCAGGAGAATGGCATGAACCTGGGAGCGGAGGTTGCAGTGATCCGAGATCGCGCCACTGCACTCCAGCCTGGGGGACAGAGCCAGACTCTGTCTCAAAAGAAAAAAAAAGAAAAAGTGGTCTCATGCCAGTAAACCCCTCAAGATACCTGGCAGAAGCATATGTAAAATTTTTTTGGTGGGTCACACCCTCATCCAAGATCCTGTAGGATCCCCACAGATAAAATATCCTTGAATGCTGAGCTCACCATCAGAAATATCGGAAGAAACCATGTGCCGTTAACTATGGTCAGATGAGACAAACAGCTAGATCTATACCCAAGAACTTCAAATACTGGAAACTTCAGAAACAGACTGTGTAAAAGGCTTAAATAAAATGTCACTTTTATTTCTCTCTCATGTAAGCAGAGTTTGAAAGGAAGCACTCCTAGACTAGGACCTCACAGTCATCAGGGGTCCACCCTCTACTACCTTGGCTGCAGCTGTTCTCTTGTTTCAAGGTGGCAATGTAGTGGTGGCCATTACATCCAAATTTCAGCCTGGAAAAAAGAGGAAATAGGTAAAAACTACATACCTTCTGCCTTTAAAGGTAGTTTTTATAATTTGCATAGGATAATATTTTTTTATCTCGGACCAAAAAGAAAAATAAATCAGGTCGGGCTTGGTGGCTCATGCCTGTAATCCCACCACTTTGGGAGGCCAAGGCAGGTGGATCACCTGAGGTCAGGAGTTCAAGACCAGCCTGGCCAACATGAGAAACCCCATCTCTACTAAAAATACAAAAAATTAGCCAGGTGTGGTGGTGTGTGCCTGTAACCCCAGCTACTCAGGAGGCTGAGGCAGGAGAATTGCTTGAACCCAGGAGGCAGAGGTTGCAGTGAGCCGAGATTGTGCCATTGTACTCCAGCCTGGGCAACAAGAGCAAAATTCCGTCTCAAAAAAAAAATTTTTTTTTTTTTAAATAATAGTTTAGCTGGGCATGGTGGCGCACACCTGTAATCCCAGCTACTTGGGAGGCCAAGG